>NC_079891.1:10696623-10893761 GCF_024868665.1 Triplophysa rosa | reverse complement strand
AAAAGATGGCATAAGTGATCAAATAAATCAACGAAGCGAAAGAGTGAAAAATTGTCTACACACCTACCCCCACACCAGGCAGTGGAGCACCAGACCACACTCGGAAGTCGGCGGAAACAATGACGCAACATCCCTCGATCCTGAGCAACCCTCTTATATACACCCACTAAATGACACGCTCCGATAACCGGGCGTGGCGTCTAGACGCTAAAATGTATTTCACTACAATCCGTCCCCTACTTTTGAATCGCCGCCCCGGTGATTAATCAACCAGAACAACCTAGGTTAATTCCCAAGGCCTAAACATAACAGTTACACTGTTGTTACACTATACACTATACATCTGTTATTACAAGGACATTCTCAATACCTGCTCTCGATGGCTCCAGCACCGTAAAATCAACAGCCAAAATTTCATTTGGCCGGGAGGCCAAAAGATGACCCATGAAGCTTTGAGCTGAGGGCTGAGGGCTGAGTGTCCTTAGCTGACTGGCACCTCTCGCATTCCCGGCACCAACGGGCCACGTCGGATGCCAGGCCAGGCCAATAACACCTCCTCCTAATCAACTCAACCGTGCGCTCTATGCCCTGATGCCCATGCTGCTGATGTAAAAGGTTAAACACCTCGAACTTCAATGCCGCAGGCAGGAGCAGCTGTAGAATCTCTGCCCCACCATTCGGACAATAAACCCGATGATATAACACTCCATCTTTCTCCTGCAGACGATCCCACTGGCGCAACCATGTCAAAGCTGATGGGGACATTTGCTGACGTTCCTCACGCCCTGGGCGTACATTCTGCCTCCAGAACTGTAAAACCTCAGAAATCACCTGATCTGCCGCCTGTAATACCCCCAAGTCCCCCAACGAATAACCTGGCACTGTAACAATCATAGATTGTCGTACCTGTTCTGCTGGTTTACCTTCAAAAGCCTGCTGCAAAGGGGCTGGTAATACAGTTCCTGGCATTAATCCACCAATCCCTCCCCTTTCGGGGGAATACTGCCGGGAAAGAGCATCCGCATTTCGGTTACTTTTCCCTGAACGATAACGTATTTCGAAATTAAATGCCGCCAACTGCACCGCCCATCGCTGCTCAGCGGCCCCCAGCTTTGCAGTAAACAAGTGGCTGAGGGGGTTGTTATCTGTAAAAACCACACAACGACTGCCCCACAAGTACTCCCGAAATTTTTCGGTCATGGCCCACTTGAGCGCCACAAACTCCAACTTCATAGAACTGTAGTTGGACATGTTGCGCTCCGTGGGCCTCAGACTACGGCTCGCATATGCAACAGGACGCACCTGACCTTCCTGTTCCTGGGAGAGGACTGCCCCCAATCCTCCATGGCTGGCATCTACCTCCATGATGAATGGCCGGGAAAAGTCAGCATATGCAAGCACTGGGGTTGAGGTAAGTCTCCGCTTTAACTCCTCAAAGCTCTCCTCACACTGCTCACTCCAAGCATCAGTAAACCCCAGACCAACCTGTTTTTTTTTTTTTACCATCCGAGAACTCTGCCACCAGTCAGTGAAGAGGGGCTGCGACTTTCTCAAACCCCTCGACAAAACGACGGTAATAGCTTGCAAAGCCCAAGAAGGAACGAAGCTCTGTAGCGTTAGATGGACGATGCCATTCAGTCACTACTTGTGTTTTACTCGGGTCGGTGGACACACCTTCAGCGGAAATTTCATGACCCAGATAGCTAACCTCTGACTGTAGAAATGTACACTTTTCCAGCTTAGCCTTAAGTCCTTCCCGTTTCAGCCGGCTCAAAACCACCTCCAACCGCTCCAGATGCTGCTCAATAGAAGAGGAGAACACGATAATATCGTCTAGATAAAGTAGCAAGGACTGACACTGCTGGTCCCCAAACAAGCGCTCCATGAGTCGCTGGAACGTACCGGGGGCATTGCACAACCCAAACGGCATTCGATTCCATTCGAATCTTTTTGACCAGGACTATTGGAGAGGCATACGGGCTACAACTCTCCCGAATCACCTGCGCCTCCAACAACTGATTGATATGTGCTCGCACCACTTCGTATTCGGAAGGAGGTATACGCCGGTACCGTTGCCGAACGGGAGCATCATCTAATAGAGGAATGTCATGTGAGATTAGGTCAGTGCATCCCAAATCTCCCTCATCAACAGAGAAGACCATTTGATACCTCATGAGGAGGGCCCTAACCTTCGCCTCCTCCTCTGCCGGTAATAAAGACAAATCTATGCCCGCTATCCGTCCCTGCATGGTTGGAACACCCAACTGAACGTCAATCGAACACATCGTTCCTGATGTGGGCCTAATCTCTGCGACACCTGTGGGCTGACTAACAACGTACACCCCTGTTAGCGTGCCATCACCCTACGAGGAAACAGCAACGCATCCGTGGTCCCTACATTAACAACAGGGATGTACGCCGTACCTCTTGTCACTTGAACAAGGGCCGGAGAGGCCAACAATCCCACAGGAAGCCCTGACTCCAATGGTTCAAAAAGTACTGTACCACTAGAATATGTCTCTGAACAGGTGGCTGCTATTAATTTCATCGTGCCACCTGGTATACGACCCGCTCGAGGGCCCCGTACCTTTACCCTACCGGTCCCTTCCATAGGCAGTTGTGCGCTCGCCAGATGACAGTGCTGCAATGCCTGAACCACCTTCTGAGAAGCACCAGATACCGAAGGTAAATCGAAAAGAGAAGGCCCATACTGTCCGAAAAGCTCCTGGTAGCACCGCCCCAAGACATTCATACCCAGCACGCCAGGGGATCGGGCACAGATACCACCAGGAGGATCTCGGACCACCAGCACTCCACATCTCGTAACCAACTTGTCACACAGTTCTATATCTAGTTCGATGTAACCTATGTAAGGGATAGACAACCCATTCACAGCCCTAATCTGTAACCATTGGCAGGTCTTAAGATGTTCCTGATCCCACGGCTCAAAATATTCTCGAAAACAGCTTTCTGTGATGGTGGACACCATCGAACCAGTGTCCACCAAACACGGCACTGATACGCCACCCTGCCGACTACGCCAAATGTGGCAATATACGGCTTTGATGGAGGAGCCCCGAGGGGCAATGAGTTTTAACGACTACGCCACCCAGTCCCACGGCTCAAAATACCTGGGAAATACAAATACAGGACACACAGGTTCTGATCTCTAAATTAACAAAGACCGTGAGGCATGGACATTGTAATCATAATACACTTTATTAAATAATCAAAATAATTTAAAACAAATGACCGGTGACCCTCTTGAGGCTCACAAAGAAATTTAACAAAAAGAGGGCACTGCTGCCTAAACCATAGGCGCACAAGTTCCTCCACGGAAAATATACTTAAACATTTAACCCCCAAAAAAGAAAAGAAAGAATAAAAGAAAGAACTGAGGCACCCCAGAGGTGAGGCAAGCTAGGTTACCGGCCTCCAACTGGAACACACACGTGCATAAAGAACCCCAAAGGCAATGCACACAGGTGAAATCCACTACAATCCAGGTCAACAGGAAACCACAATCAGTCGAAGAAAGCTCAAAGCTCAGGACAACTAGCCCGCCCCCCTCTGGTCCTCCCCAGTTCCCGCATGCAGGAAACACGCCACCCATTCAGCAGACAGCACCTCAATGCGAACAAAGACAGTAGCCACGCACCAGCAACTCAGATTCTTTAAGCGGGGATATCGTCGCAGATGGCAAAACCAACACTCCGCACGGCCAATGAAAGCACCGAATAGACACCAGCCCCACACCAGGCAGCGGAGCACCAGACCACACTCGGAAGTCGGCGGAAACAATGACGCAACATCCCTCGATCCTGAGCAACCCTCTTATATACACCCACTAAATGACACGCTCCGATAACAGGGCGTGGCGTCTAGACGCTAAGATGTATTTCACTACAATCATACAAACCAAACAACAAAGACAAAAAAGAAAGAAAAAAAAACAAAATGTTCAATCCATCCATATTAATAAATTCAAAACAAGAAATATTATTTATATTATCGAATAAGTCTAACAAAATTCCATCTTTTTATTATTTGCTTTTGACAGCATTTTTAAATATTGTCCCAAATAATTCTTAAATACTACAAACAATTAAAAAATATTCTTAGAAAAAATCTTAGCTAACAAAAGTAAGTTATTAATATTAAAAAAAGTTTGACCTCCTTTTTCACAGTTCCATTACATTTTTTATAAACGACATGTTAAATTCACAACATTTTACTCATTTAACCACAATTATTGCACTTTGTCCAGGAATTAAAGAAAAATATGCTCGAAAAAAACAGGGTCTGTGTTTTCTGGAAATGAGACAGAATTTACACAATATAGGAACTCCCCAGAAGGATAAATATCAGAGAATTTTTAAATGTATTTTTTTTTGGGGGGGGATAAACTGGAAACTTGAAGTATGATGTTCTAAGTTTAAGCATTCGTTTGTCAAAGAACATATCAAAATTCTTTCGTACAGACTTGACATTGTTGAGAGTTTGTCTAATATAAGTTTATGAACATTTCTCACTTTTAAACTCAGTTGGCCCAAGAAAAATGCGATAAAAAACGCAAACGCGATCTATTCCATTGCTGACGTTTCCAGTTGACTCGACAGCGCGATTTGGGAAGTGTCCGTCTTGCCTGCGCTGTTTTCACTCCTCCCCTTACTGCAGCCGCCTACTCTGCCGTTATTATAATGACAAATGTCGCAAGCGCATTATTACAAGGCGAGAGCGCATTCTTGTAATACGAGCGCGCGAATCTCTCTGCTCGCACGCCGATTTCCTTTGCTCATGCACAAAACTGGCTATTATGTGCAATAAACATCTTCTCTAAAACGTACCGTTCTGTTCTTTTTTCTGCCAGTATATTCATAAATGTTTCTTGTGGATTTCTGCATGTGTTTTTAATTTATCTTAATAACTAACTATTTTGAATAAGAACTGTGCTGGCAAAATATAAACATAAGCAACACTAGTAAAGTTAGTGTTTATGTCTAATGCATATATTACACAAGTGATCTCTTATTAAATAATTGCACATTTAAATGATTTCAATAGCCTATTCGGGTGGAGGAATCCAAGGGGTGCACGGTGGGGAACTTTCCCCTGATTGCATGTGGTGCAAGCCTTCACGAAAGTCTTAGTATCCTCCTTCATACTTGGCCACCAAAATCTCCTTTGGAGAAACTCAAGGGTGCGGTCAGTGCCTGGGTGACAGGTCAAACGAGAGGAGTGACCCCATTGGAGAATCTTGGAACGTACAGACTTCGGAACAAATAGGCGGTTGTTGGGACCTCCTCCCGGATCTGGTTCTTGAGTCTGTGCGCGTCTTACGGCTGATTCCACCTCCCACCTCATAGGAGCCACAACTTTAGACTCGGGGATAATAGGCGTGATAGGACCTTCTTGGTTATTGTTGGCGTAAACTCGAGACAGGGCATCAGGCTTGAGGTTCTTTGAACCAGGACGGTAAGACAGGATGAATTGGAAACGGTTGAAAAAGAGAGACCAGCGTGCCTGGCGGGGGTTGAGTCTCTTGGCTTGTTGGATGTATTCCAAGTTCTTGTGGTCAGTAAGTACTTGGAAAGGATGTCTGGCCCCCTCAAGCCAGTGTCTCCATTCCTCCAGAGCTAATTTAACTGCCAGTAGCTCCTTGTCTCCCACATGGTAATTCCTCTCCGAGGGTGTAAGGCGGCGAGAGAAATAGGCGCATGGGTGAAGCCTGTTGTCCTCACCTCTTTGAGAGAGCACAGCTCCCACTCCTACGTCCGACGCATCCACCTCCACCACGAAAGGCTTGTTAGATACGGGAAGGGTGAGAATGGGTGCGGAGGTGAAAAGACGCTTGAGTTCGTTAAATGCCAGCTCAGCTTCGGAGCTCCACTGGAAGTGCAAGTTCTTCCCCTTGGTGAGGGCTGACAGAGGGGCTGCAACAGAGCTGAAATTGAGGATGAACTTGCGGTAGAAGTTGGCAAAGCCTAAAAACCGCTGTACTGCCTTAACGGAGGTAGGGATAGGCCAGTCTTTAACTGCCAGAACCTTCTGGGAGTCCATCTGAATGTGGCCTGGTCTTATGATGTACCCCAGGAACTGTACTCGGGTAGCATGAAAGCACAAAAAAAGGTTCCAAAAACAATCCAGTAAACAAAGGTATCCAATCGGGATGAGAAAGTATATCCAAAAAAATCTTCAATAAGTAAGACAAAAAAAATCCACAAAGTCCAAGGGTTGAAAAAGAAACAAATCAAAAGAAACTTAAGACTGAAGACATACCAGAAAAAGTTAGTGACTGCTCGAACGGTAGGCTACTGGACTTTAAACACCAAGCACAGGACAAGAACAAAGGGCAACTTAAATACACTGGGGTGAAATGAGGCACAGGTGAAGACAATGACGCTAATGTGAACAACAGGTGAAACGTGACCTTATGGCAAAAAACAAGAACCAATAGTCCCAGATCCTGACACGGTCCCTTATAAGTGACTCGGTGAGTTCTCTAAACTCACAATCCTTCGCTTTATTCTTTAAATCTGTCATATAAGCATCAATGGACTCTGACTGGCCTTGTGCTCTAGTAAAGAATAAATGTCTCAGGTATGTCAGGTTTTTTCGTGGTTCGCAGTATCTTGCAAACAGTTCTTTTAACGTCTCGTAGTCGTCAACATCATCATCAAATGTAAACGTGTTGAATACCTTGATTGCATCGTCTCCTGCAACATGCAAAAACGTGGCACACTTTATTTTGTCCGGCTTCTCCGAGATTCCGCTTGCTATTAGATACAGTTCGAATCGCTGTATCCATCCTCTCCAGCTTTCGGCTAGGTTTCCTTCCAAGCTCAGAGCTCCCGGAGGTTTTAACTGTTCCATCTTTTATTTATTAAAAAAAAAAATCATCACTTCTGACACCATGTAACGTATTGATCAAAGGAGACCGCATGTGGTTGAACTGCATAGTCTGTTTTACTTGTGTATCGGTATATCAACAACACTGGAGTCACAGCGCCACGCTGTGGTTACTCCAACACAGTATATACATACGTGACACAGCTCTACAGTGTTCATGTGGGTGTCAGCTATAATGCACACCTTTTGATTTTTTATATTTATTACAGCAAACTGTGAAGTCATAAGTAAATATTGCCATGTGTTTTGCTGTGTATATTATACCCATCTACTATATGGGTTCCTTCAAAAGATATATATTTACAGCTCAATAACATTTAGAGGGAATGATTTACAGGACTAAAACAACTACATTGTTCATGTGAGTTTCCGCTATAATGCACACCACTGCAATCCACTGCATTTGGTTTGCCTATGATAATATGTAAAAAAATTTAGAGAATTATTGATGTGTTTTCGTATACTTGGCTTTATTAAGTAAACTATATTTATCATGCTTTATTTTTGTTAATCACTCATTTGGTTAGAAAAACACACCACTTATAGTTATGCCACACCACATAACGTTATAGTTTTTTTTACAGCTAGATGGTTCCAAGCCACGTGTTAATTAAGGAAAATAATAATTTACATGTCAAACAAAATGTGAACTTTATTTTAGAATTAATTGTTCTTACTGTCTGTTTAATGTTTTTTTTCTTTCAGTCTTTATTCGTTTAAGTGTGTTAATTGATTTATATGTTTTATTTCTTATAGTCTACAGCTATGTTTATATCTAGTTTGAACTATTATGACAAGGGCCCTTCAAAAAGGTTTGCTTAGGGCCCCCAGATGTCTAGGTTCGGCACTTGTACTCTATTACGATTAGTGATTTCAGGAAAATAAAGCAGCTCAGGATGATTCTCGCAGTTTTTTACTTGCGCGTTAGGGCGCCACCTGCTGGCCGCCAAAACTAGCTCGTTTGGCTGCAAATGCACAAATCACTTTTGCACCATATATCACACAGATATGTGGTGCAAAATGAGAGTGTGTGCGAACTTGTGTCAGAGACTCGCAGCAGCAGATTCAAGCAGTTGTAGTTATGTCTTGTGTTTGTGCTAAAACAATGTGCAAGAATAAAACCTTTAATTTGTGAGAAAATATTTGACAAGCATTCAACTCTCATTGCATGAATTCACATACTGTTTGCGGATGTGCAAAACTCGTCTGTGAACGCACGTCTTTTGGTGCAGGTGTGTGAATGTGTTTTGCACCATATTTACTGCAGCATTTGTAGCAAAAAATGTGAGTGCACGAGTATCTCAGTTTGTGATTTGTAGAACTGGATTTGTGCACTTGCACTGAAGGATTCAAGAAGGTGTAACTGTTGTGTGTGTTTGCGGGAGAGAAAAAAAATCTACAAGTTTGAACTTCGAATTTTTACTACAAATTTACTGATACACATGTGTGGCCGACCTCTACAACTACAAATTCCATTCTCACAGGTGCTCAGTAGTTTTGCACCAAAAATACCTTCATAAGTTTCGAGTCATTTTTGCGATTCGGATGTTTGAATCTCGTTCAGCAAAATGAACGAATCTTTTTTCGAGTCATTTCGTTCATCTGAGCAGGTTAAATTAATTTGCATGTTAATAGCCAAATTACCCCATAACGTTTATTTATGCTAAAGTTTTGATCAGATATATAATAAGAAATAACTTATATTGTAGTTAGGGACAAGTTATGAGAAACAGGTATTTAATTATTTCCTGACAGCCATATAAGCTCTGAAATCTGTACAAGAAACAAAAAGATTATAGCTCAACTCTAGAGACTTATTTTGGCCCATATAGGCTGCATTTACAGAAAACATTATTAATTAATTTAACAAAAAAACAGTATTGGTAATCTGGTGTTACCTTAACCAGAATTAAATCAAACAGAGCCCAATCTCACTCCTAAAATGCTCAAACTTCTGTCTCATTAATGGTTTGGTCAAAATATCTGCCTTCATGTTTTCTGTAGGACAATATTGTAAGTGAATTATCCCGTTCTGCACACATTCACGAATGTAATGATAGCGAATGTCTATGTGCTTTGTTCTTGAGTGATCCACTGGATTCTTTGCAATTGCAATGGCTCCTTGGTTGTCCTCCAGAATCACCATAGGAGTAGTATCCATTCCAAGATCACTCAGTAGTCTTCTAAGCCAGACACATTCTTGAGCCGCTTGACTTAATGCAATGTACTCAGCTTCTGCCGTTGAAAGAGCAACAGTTGACTGTTTCTTGCTGAGCCAGCTCACTGCTCCTCCACTCAGTATGAACACATTACCGGTTGTCGAGTGACGATCGTCCTGATCTCCAGCCCAGTCAGCGTCTGAGAAACCGACTAAAGTTCCAGACTCTGATCGCTCATACTTGAGAGCAAGATTAAGTGTACCCTTCAAGTACCGTAGAATTCTCTTCACTGCCGTCAGATGTGCAGAACTTGGATTTGCATTGAATTTGGACACTGCACTCACTGCTTGTGCTATATCAGGTCGTGTGCCCAGTGCAGCATACAGTAGGCTACCTACCATAGACTGGTAAGTATTTGGATCCACAGGCTTGCTAACACCATCGTTCTTTCTTAGCTTTTCATTTACATCAGCTGGAGTTGCAGTGGGTTTGGCGTCATACATGCCATATTTTTGAAGAAGTGCTTCAATATACTGCTTCTGGTGAAGAAACACAAGGTTTCTTTCTCTGTCTTGGATGACAGAGATTCCCAGGATATAGGACAGTTCTCCCATGTCCTTCATCTTGTAGCGCTTCTTAAGAGCAAGTTTTAGCTGTGTCATGCTTTCCATTGACTCTGTAATCAGAATCAGATCATCAACATATACAGCCAATATCTCCAGCTCCTGTCGAGATTTTATGAACACACACGGATCTGATGCACTCTGTTGGAAACCAATGTTCATCATGAACTCTGTGAATGTTTTGCTCCAGCAGCGAGGGACTGCTTCAGCCCATATAGTGACTTCTTCAATTTACACACCAGGTGTTCCTCCCCTGGTCTGATGTATGCCTCTGGTTGCTCCATATAGATTTCTTCATCCAGGTTACCATTTAGAAATGCGGTTACCACATCCATCTGGTGCATATACAGATTATTCTGGACAGCGAAGGACAACAGCGTGCGAATTGAGTTGAATCTTACCACTGGTGAGAAAGTTTCATCGTAGTCAGCACCGTATTTCTGCGAGTATCCCTTAGCGACGAGTCTGCACTTGTATCTCTCCACTCGTCCGTCACTCTGATGCTTGACTTTGAACAACCATCTTGATCCTATGGCCTTCCGATCCCTTGGTAGTTCCACTAAATCCCACGTTTTGTTTTCCAGCAGCGATTCATATTCCATATCAGCAGCCTCCTGCCATTCCTTTGCTTTAGGACTCATCATTGCCTCTTTTAGTGTGCTTGGTTCTGAAACACAACAAACATTAGCATAATGATCAACAGCCACCAGATCGGCAAACTCATCGTATCCATATCTCTTGGGTGGTTTTCTGACTCTTCCCGGTGTTTTTTCAGTTTCATCAACAGTAGTTTCAACTGGGATTCTCTCGTCAGTTCTCATGACAACTTCATTCTCTGAATGAGGAATATCCACTTCTTTTTTCACTTCAAAGTCAGATTCATTGAAGATAACATCCCGGCGAATTAGAATCTTTCGTTTTTCCTCGTCGAACAAGCGGTAGCCTTTGGCATTGTTAGCATATCCCACGAAACGGTGCTTCACAGCCTTCTTGTCCAATTTTCGTCTTTCTGTGTCTGGAACATGTGCATAAGCTACGCAACCAAACACTTTAATGTGACTTACACTTGGCTGTTTGTCGTACCACCTCTGGTAGGGCGTTACATGCTTAAGGGTGGATGTGGGTAACCTATTCTGTATGTAAGCTGCGTTTGCGACAGCCTCTGCCCAGTATGTCTTTGGCAGTTTAGCATGAGAGAGCATGGTTCTCGCTGCCTCAATTAAAGTCCTATTTTTCCTTTCTGCAACACCATTTTGCTGAGGTGCGTGAGGTACAGTTGTTTCATGATGGATACCTTGAGATTTCAAGTATTCTCGAAATTCTTTTGATGTGTATTCCCCACCATTGTCCGTTCTTAGTCTTGTTATTTTCCGTCCGCACTCATTGGAGAATGTTCTCTCAAATTCCTTGAATTTTTCAAACACTTCACTTTTTTGTTTCATAAAGTATACCTTGCAACATCTAGAATAGTCATCAATAAACGTCACAAAGTACTTTGATCCACCAATAGATTCAGTCTGCATGGGACCACAGACGTCACTATGAACCAACTCCAATTTGTTTTTGGAACGTATTTTTCCCACTGGCTTGTAGGGCTTTCTTGACAGCTTGCCTTCAACACATGCTTCACAGAAATTATCTTCTTTTTCTGCAGGAAAGTTCATTCCCCTCACCAGATTCTTAATTTCCTTCATCTTGGTGGTGTGTCCCAGTTGCTGGTGCCACATGCTGGCTGACTCTACTTCACTTGATGCACAGTGACTGACAAGTGAATTCCCTTCAACATCCAGCTGAAACAACCCATCAGATCTTTGTGTTCCCATTCCTCTGAGTTCTCCTTCTTCACTACGGATGTAGCAGCGAGACTTCTTGAATTTCACTGCATTTCCTCTTTTAACAGCAGCTCCCACTGAGAAGAGATTTCCTGATAACTTGGGAACATATAGCACATCAAACATTGTGACAATTTTGACATCACTGACTTCGAAGGTCATTATTATTTTAACGTTACCAAATCCTAGAGTTTCAACAACTCTCCCTTCTCCAAGTTTCACAGATTGTGTTTGTGAGAACTGCTGGTAATCTTGGAGAATTTCTTCATTTGATGTCATGTGCTTTGAGGCACCAGAGTCAATTATCCACTCGACTTGTCGCATCATTTGATCCTGGTTTGCCTCTTTAGCAACAAAAGCGCTCGCCGAAGAATTATCTGAATGGTCACATGTTACATTTTTTGCTTTGTGGATTTTATTTCTTTTTTTTCTGCTTGGACAGTCACGTTTGATATGTCCTTCTTTCCCACACTTGTAACATCTCCACGAGCTGGATCTGTCTGCTTTCACTGTCTTGGAATTGCCTTGCATATCACAGCGAACTTGTGTTGACATTGCTGATGCCCCACCGGTCTCGACAGCACTATTGTTACCATCAGCAGTCACTCGTTTTTGTTCTTCATTTATTAATGCTTGCTGAACAAACTGCAGCGTTAAATTGTCCAGCTTTGTTTCCAGAGCAGTGACAATTGTAGCATAATTTGATGGCAAACTACCTAGCAGCGTTACAATTTGTCCTCCTCTTCAATCACAGCACCTATGCTTGTAACTGGTCAGTTAATTCCTTCATACGCTTCAAATGTTCAGTTATGCTTTCTCCTTCCTTCATTTCACATCTGAAATATCTTTTCTTCAGAAACAACTTATTTGCAAGAGTGTCTCTCTCAAACTGTGCTTTTAATGTGTCCAATGCTTCTTTAGGGGTCTTACAGCTTGTTATCAGATACAACTGGGGCGTACTTACATTTAGCACCAACACAGAGAATGCCTTCTCTCTCCGTTTTTCAAATTCCGCTCTTGCCTGTGCATTTGCTCCCTCTGCCACGGTCTCAGTCTCCATTGCCATGCCCCATAATCCTTTAGCTTTCATCAAATGTTCCATTTGAAATTTCCATGTTGCCCAGTTCTCTTGTCCGCTCAGCTTCTCAATAAACAGTCTATCCTTCATTGTGAATTCCACAACACTGTCTATTGTACACAAAATCCTGTGTAAAAGCACCCTTTCTTAGCGTTGAACTGGGCCCATAACCTGTTGCGATTGAACGTGTTTTATTTATCACACACAAGAAGAAGAAGAAGAGAACAGGGGACAGAACTGCAGTGACACCTATTGGAGAAATTACGATATTACAACAATAATAGGCTATTGAAATCATTTAAATGTGCAATTATTTAATAAGAGATCACTTGTGTTTTTTACTAAAACGTCTCGTGCAGTTTGCAAAGTATATAATNGTAACTTATTTAATGGGACCCTCATAGGTAAATAATGGACAAAGCCTATTAAGGGTCATTATAAGCCTAAGTAAGGAGTTCTATAGCTTTACCAACAGTAGAGTGTATGAGAGTACAGCCCTTCCAATGACGTGCATTAAGGCTCAAGTGTGCTCCAGAAGCTTAAAAATGGTGTGTCCATTAGCTACCTATGGGAGCCGTGCCAAAAGTGTTACGTGTGGCATGTACATTCGTAACTTATCTAATGGACCCTCATAGGTAAATAATGGACAAAGCCTATTAAGGGTGATTATTTAACCTTGGATGAATATATTAGCTTAACCAACATAGAGTGATAGAGGACTTATGTTAAATGACGTCATTTAAGGTCACAGATGTGCTCAGAAGCTTTAAAATTGTAAATGGTGTCAGTTAAAATTTTATTAGCTACCTATGGGAGCCGTTCCAAAAGTGTGTGTGACTCAGTTTGGCAATTACCTGTTTATTACAGCTTTGTAACATGGTTATTATGCTCAAAATGACAATACATGTGTAACTTATTTAATGGGACCCTCATAGGAAATAATGGACAAAGCCTATTAAGGGTCATATTTAACCTTGGCAATGATTACATGGCTTAAACCAACAAGAGAGTGTATAAGAGGCACCAGCCTTCACAATGACTGCATTAAGGCTCAAGATGTGCTCCAGAAGGCTTTAAAATGGTGTGTCCATTAGCTACCTATGGGGCCGTTCCAAAAGTGTGTGTGACTCAGTTTGGCAATTACCTGTTTATTACAGACTGTTGTAACATGGCTTATTATGCTCAAAATGACAATACATGTGTAACTTATTTAATGGGACCCTCATAGGTAAATAATGGACAAAGCCTATTAAGGGTCATTATAAGCCTAAGTAGGAGTGTAAGCTTTAATCCAACAGTAGAGTGTATGAGAGGCTTAGCCCTTCACAATGACGTGCATTAAGGCTCATAGATGTGCTCCAGAGGCTTAAAAATGGTGTGTCCATTAGCTACCTATGGGAGCCGTGCCAAAAGTGACTGGGACTTCCTGTGGTCACAGGAAGTCCCACACGTAACACTTTTGGCGCGGCTCCCATAGGTAGCTAATGGACATACAATTTTTAAGCTTCTGGAGCACAACTGTGAGCCTTAATGCACGTCATTGTGAAGGGCTAAGCCTCTCATGCACTCTACTGTTGGTTAAAGCTATATATCTCCCTACATAGGCTTATAATAACCCTTAATAGGCTTTGTCCATTATTTACCTATGAGGGCCCCATAAGATAAGTTACGACTGGGACTTCCTGTGGTCACAGGAAGTCCCACACGTAACACCTTTGGCGCGGCTCCCATGGGTAGCTAATGGACACACCATTTTTAAGCTTCTGGAGCACAACTGTGAGCCTTAATGCACGTCATTGTGAAGGGCTGTTCCTGTCATACACTCTACTGATGGTTTAAGCTGGATAAATCATTGCCAAAGCAAACGAGACCACTGACAGGGGTCTTACTCTGTCTACCTAATTTTGGGCCCTTCGAATGAATCGCAGATGTGAGAAAACATTGTGTCGATGCACACCGGCGCTTTTATGTGCACGTTCGACTCGAAAGTCAAAGAAAAGGGCTTTGGGCTGTTTAAGCTTCTGTCGCACAGCCGCTGGGCTCAAATGAGGCAGTCATCTCCGAGACGGGGTCCCCCGGGTCGCCGGGTGGAGACCGGGTCTTCGGGCAGGCTTCGGGGGCGTCGGGCAGGCCTCCCTCAAGTTTAGGCTGCAAGGGGAACGCGTAGGCGTTCTGAGGATGGAGGCGTGGCCAGCGGGAAGCCCCGCCCAAAATAGGTTACAAGGGGCACGCGTAGGCCTCTCGTGTACGTCGGGGTCCGGAGCCGGCCCGTAGGCTGCAAGGGGGTTGCATAGGCGCTCTTCGGGAGGCCCGGTCGCAACCTGATCGGCGCGCTCGGCTTAGGCTGGGACCGTACGTCGAGTCTCCCCCTCGTGGTTCTGCCCGAGAGAGCGCCTAACCCTTCGTTCCGTGACTCAAAAATTAGGCACTTTGGGCATTTTTCTGGGGTCCCCCGGGCGTCGCCTCCGCCCCATGACGCTTCCGTTCGATCGCGGGCGCTCTCCCCTTCTTTTCGGCACCGCCGGGCGACCTGGGAAAAATTTGGGGTCGTCTGCGCGCAGCGTCCATAACTAGCCGTCCGGCGCGTGTCGACTAAGTTACACAATACGTTTGATGGCCTTAGGCATGTTAGCAGAGTCCTCACCCGCCTTCTGGAGAATCATCTCTATGTTAAACCAGAGAAATGCGACTTTCATGCTGCCCGAGTACAGTTCCTGGGGTACATCATAATACCAGGCCACATTCAGATGGACTCCCAGAAGGTTCTGGCAGTTAAAGACTGGCCTATCCCTACCTCCGTTAAGGCAGTACAGCGGTTTTTAGGCTTTGCCAACTTCTACCGCAAGTTCATCCTCAATTTCAGCTCTGTTGCAGCCCCTCTGTCAGCCCTCACCAAGGGGAAGAACACGCACTTCCAGTGGAGCTCCTAAGCTGAGCTGGCATTTAACGAACTCAAGCGTCTTTTCACCTCTGCACCCATTCTCACCCTTCCCGTATCTAACAAGCCTTTCGTGGTGGAGGTGGATGCTTTGGACGTAGGAGTGGGAGCAGTGCTCTCTCAAAGAGGTGATGACAACAGGCTTCACCCATGCGCCTATTTCTCTCGCCGCCTTACACCCTCGGAGAGGAATTACCACATGGGAGACAAGGAGCTACTGGCAGTTAATTTAGCTCTGGAGGAATGGAGACACTGGCTTGAGGGGGCCAGACATCCTTTCCAAGTACTTATTGACCACAAGAGCTTGGAATACATCCAACAAGCCAAAAGACTCAACCCCCGCCAGGCACGCTGGTCTCTCTTTTTCAACCTTTTCCAATTCATCCTGTCTTACCGTCCTGGTTCAAAGAACCTCAAGCCTGATGCCCTGTCTCGAGTTTACGCCAACAATAACCAAGAAGGTCCTATCACGCCTATTATCCCCGAGTCTAAAGTTGTGGCTCCTATGAGGTGGGAGGTGGAATCAGCCGTAAGACGCGCACAGACTCAAGAACCAGATCCGGTAGGAGGTCCCAACAACCGCCTATTCGTTCCGAAGTCTGTACGTTCCAAGATTCTCCATTGGGGTCACTCCTCTCGTTTGACCTGTCACCCAGACACTGACAGCACCCTTGAGTTCCTCCAAAGGAGATTTTGGTGGCCAAGTATGAAGGAGGATACTAAGACTTTCGTGAAGGCTTGCACCACATGCAATCAGGGGAAAGTTCCCCATCGTGCACCCCTTGGATTCCACCACCCGTTATCCATTCCGAGACGACCCTGGTCCCACTTATCAATGGATTTTATCACTGGACTCCCACCATCTCGAGGTAATACCACTATTATGGTCATAGTCGACAGGTTTTCTAAGGCCGCCAAATTTATCCCCCTACCCAAATTACCTACAGCCAAGCAGACTGCCGAATTAGTGACTAACCATGTGTTCCGAGTGTTTAGCATCCCACAGGACATAGTCTCGGATCGGGGCCCCCAGTTCTCCTCCCGCTTTTGGCGAGCCTTCTGCCAACTCCTTGGGGTGTCAGTGAGCCTCTCCTCGGGCTTCCATCCTGAGTCTAATGGTCAGACAGAGAGGGTGAACCAGGACCTAGAGACCACCCTGAGATGCATGGCGGCCAGTAACCCCTCTTCTTGGTCCACGTTCATCATGTGGGCGGAATATGCCCACAACACCTTGCGCAGCTCTGCCACAGGCAAGTCCCCCTTCGAGTGCCAGTTCGGATACTCTCCCCCACTGTTCCCGGAACAAGAGATCGAGGTTGGAGTTCCCTCGGCGCAGTTATTCGCCCGTTGCTGTCGTCGGATGTGGTTACAAGTCCGCCGCAAGCTCCTCAGAGTTTCTCAGCTGTACCAGAGGCAAGCCAACCGCAAACGCAGACCAGCTCCCACTCTCCGTCCTGGACAACGCGTCTGGCTGTCCACTAGGAACCTCCCCCTCCGAGTCGAGTCCCGTAAACTGGTCCAACGCTACATAGGCCCCTTCAAAGTGGAAAGGAGAGTTAACCCTGTAACCTATCGTTTATACCTACCCAGATCTTTAAAGATCAATCCCACCTTTCATTTTTCCCTGTTAAAACCTGTTGTCTTCTCTCCTTTTGCTCCGACAGGCAGACCTCCTCCTCCGCCTCGCATGATCGGAGGCCTGCCAGCGTATACAGTCCACCGCATACTGGACTCCCGTCGAGTACAAAGATCACTTCAGTATCTTGTGGACTGGGAAGGCTATGGCCCGGAGGAGCGCTCCTGGGTTCCTGCTAAGGACATTTTGGACCCGTATCTCATCCGAGCTTTCCATTCTCTTAGACCTGATCGTCCTAGAGGGAACTTCAGGAGCCGTTCCTAGAGGAGGGGGTCCTGTCAGGATCTGGGACTATTGGTTCTTGTTTTTTGCCACTAGAGGTCACTGTTTCACCTGTTGTTCACATTAGCGTCATTGTCTTCACCTGTGCCTCATTTCTCCCCAGTGTATTTAAGTTGCCCTTTGTTCTCTGTCCTGTGCTTGGTGTTTAAAGTCCAGTAGCCTACCTTTCGAGCAGTCACTAGCTTTTTCTGGTATGTCTTCAGTCTCAAGTTTCTTTTGATATGTTTCTTTTTCAAACCTTGGACATTGTGGATTTTTTTGTTGTACTTATTGAAGATCTTTCTGTTTGACTCATCCCGATTGGATTACGTTTGTTTTCTCTTTTTTTGGATATACCTTCTCATCCCGATAGGATTACCTTTGTTTTCTGGATTGTTTTTTGGAACCTTTTTTTATTAAAAAAAAGAAAAGACTTATTCACCCCTAGTCCTCTTGTGTGCGTCTCTCTCTGGTGGGTTCATCACTTCCCCTGTGGCTCTGTGGGAGATAAGTAGTCTCATACACCGGAGACCCGAGTTCGAGCCCCGCCGCTGACAGAAAAGGCTTGCTTGCTGCTGACTTCCTGTGCCTTAACAGCTAAAACTGCCACCATAGACTGTAAGTCTCTGATCTCCATCGAAGTAAAGATCTTTGGTATTCACACTTCCAATTTGCACTTGCCGTACAGTGGGTTAGGCCTTTTTTCTCTCTGCTGTTCTTATCTCCTCTTCCCTAATCTCCCGAAGCAGATCTAGGAACTCAGGTGGGTTATTCCATCTTTCCCGTAAGCGTAGTTGCAACAACATGATGTCAGACTGAGTTGCTCCTCTGATGAGTTGTTCCAGACATGCTTTGCTAGCAGACTGTGCAGGTATGCCCCCTCTTTGTACAACTCGGATCAGCACTTTCTCAAGTCTTCTTAAGAAATCTGCACAAACACTCTACATAATGCTGTCGTATTGCTCTAAACTTGCAATACAGGTCTTCTCCAGACTCTGAGCTTCCAAAAGCACTCTCAATGCTTTCCTGTCGCTCAGTGGTAAAAGGTCATGGGTTCGATCCCAGGGATTGTACATACTCAGAAACAAAATGTACAGTATAATGCAATGTAAGTCGCTTTGGATAAAAGCGTCTGTCAAATGCATGAATGTAAATGTCAATGGCTGCTAGATACTCTTGTGGTGATGCGTCTGAATGTGTAAACCTCACTGCTTGGATAATCTCCAACGCTGGTCTATGCAAACTCTCCACTATTCTTAACTTCTTGACCTTTTCAGAGTGATCACATTCCTCAACCATGAATGTGACCTGTTCCAATTCTCAAAGTTATCCTCTCCAGCTGGAGTGGGAAGTATACCTGAGAAGGTCCTCAGACGCCTAAAGGAACTGCTGTCACTTGAGGTTTTGGTGGTCTTGGCAAGCAATTCACCTAAAGCTTGGATGATAGATTCTAGAGTATAAGCATTTAACACGTTTGGTGAACTTGGTCCTCTATGTTCATCTTTTTGCCCTGTTTCATCGGGTAAGACTGACCTTTCACCCCTACCATCAGAAGCATTACTCTCTGCAGCTCCTACACTAAGAATCCATCGGTCTGTTCCATCAGCAGGTAGTACATCGAGGGGAATTTTCTCAGCAACTACTTTCTCCTGGCATTCACATAGCACTATGAGAGACTGTGATTCCCGACTATACGTCCATCCTCTTACCCTGACTTTTCCCAAGGCTTTGACAGAATGACAGTTTCCTCAATTTTAGACACATCTGTTTCTTCTGGAATTCCACTCACAATGATAGCATAATTTGGGTCAATGCCTTCACCTCGGCACCAACTTTCCTTGTCAGGCACTGAGAAAGAGGTCTGTTTATGAGCCATGTGTGCTTAACTAAACCGTTTTCTGTGAAATTACTTATGATGCTGTATTAGTAATGGAAAATTCCAGTGGTGCCTCTATTTTATGTAACCCCTTTAACCATACCTGTCAACACTCCCCTTGTC
The DNA here is from genome assembly GCF_024868665.1 of Triplophysa rosa. Taxonomy (NCBI): domain Eukaryota; kingdom Metazoa; phylum Chordata; class Actinopteri; order Cypriniformes; family Nemacheilidae; genus Triplophysa; species Triplophysa rosa. The sequence continues at coordinate 10,874,326 of NC_079891.1, read as the reverse complement.
CACGGTAGTCTCCCGTTTTTCACACCCATCTCCCGTTTTGTTATTTCTCCCATGAAACTCCCATATTTCAGTTATTTCTCCTTTGAAACCTGGACTGACAGGAACCGGAACGCGTTCACGGGGTGACTCTGTGGCTTGAGCCACTGCCCATTTGCCCTCACAGGCTGGCGCCCTTTGGTAGGCGAGATAGAATGGTAGCCGAAGTGGAGTAGAGAGGATTCACATCCCCGCGAAAAACTTTCTCTTATTACACCGCTAAAGGTCAGCATATTCCACTCCACGTTTTCCATTTAATGCTCGCTCCTCACAGTCTGTCCGCTCACTGAAGACAACAGATCGTTTCATCAACAGGTAGATGCAGTAGAGTCTAGTAGCTGTTGTTGTTGTTACACTTTCCCTGCGTTCCAATCAGCTTACTATCCATCCTAATAGTATTCGAAAGTAGAATTAGTATGTCCCAAATCATAGTGTGTTGACAATAACTTTCCAAAGTTTCCCAGATGGTCTACTACTTCCGGTAGAAATTCAAAGTGCAGAATGATGCACACTCTAACGGCTGATATTACACACAACTCACCGCGAGTAGGCAGAGTGTAGTGGCACTCCACTGCATTAATAAATTATATAACTGATGCGTCACTAAATTACCAAATGTAAGTATACAGTAAACATTACATACGGAATAATGAATGAATGAATACCTCCATGGAAAGAAGAGCTGTATTTTGATGTGTGTGACAGTTATTGGCCACAATGTTGTCTAGGCAACAACGGCCACTTCCACTTCCTGTTAGTATGTCCCTGTGAGTGCAATCTCTTTTGCCATGTAATCAAAAGTACCTACTATTCTAACACAAAAACAGTACCTGCAATTAGGGCTAGTATAAGTAGGCGAATTGGAAGGCAGGGTTTATTTGCTTTTACAAAAAAAACGTGTTATGAAAAGTGTTGTGTTCTGCAGACAACTCTGAATAAAAACAGGTAATGTAGAGTTTATTTCTAATATTTCCCGTTCTCTGACCATAAGCGGTTCTTGTAAATAATATGCAAACACTGTTAAATCCATCCATGTAAATAAAAAATAAAAACATTCTGCTAACTAATAAACATAGTTAAAACAACCGAACTACAGGAGGCGTGAAGGGACAAACTGCTCATGCTTTTTCAAACTGCATTTAGATTAGGGCTGAACGATTAATCGAAATCGAATCGCAATCGCGATGTGAGACGTTGCGATTTGCTAATCGCAAGAGGCTGCGATGTGGAAGCGATGTGAAAAATAGGAAACGCGTCTGTTCCAAGCCTGCTTTGAGTGGCATTCTTGCTAACCAACTGAGTGAGCGCACCTCCGTTATGCCTAATCAGCACTGCCCCAGCCAACTGCATAAACGTCCGTCATTAAAAAAACAAACATACAGAAGGCAGGAGAGAGACAGTGTGTGTTATTATGGCATCTGCAGAGTCAGATCGATCATTAGGCAAATAAATACTAAAGAACCGTCCAATTCAGAAGACCGCACACACAGCCTGTGTCATACTCGCGCGACTCTTCCCCGCGTTGCGCGTCTCGCGGACGAGCCGTTTAAACTTGACGCGCATACACAGCCTGTTTCGTAATGACGTTTATAGTACTTGAGTCCGGCTCGGGCATCTGGCAATATGGACGAGGCTTGACGCACGTGCGCACCCTGTGTAAACTCACGCCTAGCTCCGCGTTTCATACAAATGTAAATTCTATCTAACTGTTTTGCTAATTTCACTTGGATGAAATTAAACATTCAGCACATTTTTTACTTGTTTTAAAAAATCCCACATACTTAAATAATAATAAATCAGCCTATGTAAACTATGAACTATTTTAATAATTCACTAACACAATAGAAAATGTTATGGATTTAAGGGTTACAATGGGAGTTGTATTTGTTTTAATGGAAACTATAATAGTGTACACTGGTATGTGGATTCTATTGGTGTGATGTAATCTGGAAGTTGGAAACCAATTGAACAACAGTAAGACCTATTTGAATAATGCCCAAAGCACACTACAAAAATTAATTTTGTAATGGTTTTAATGGAAACAATTAAATGTTTTTTTTTTTGCTGTTTTCTTTCAGGGTAACTATACCCATACTGTGCTCCACACAACAATATTGAATTGAAGCTTGAATTAGAAAAGTTAAAATCGCAAATCAAATCTCAATCGCAATGTCTGTCAAAAATATCGCAATTAGATATTTTCCCCAAATCGCACAGCCCTAATTTAGATGTAAGTTATTTCATGTCTGACGTTGAGATCTCTGGCAAAATTGAAATGCTAAATTAAGATGATACCTTGGAGATATACCATTGAATAATTTATGGCCCTGTGATCTGAATTAAACAGTCTCTAAGATTTACATTTAAGAATTTGACATGAAATTTATGTTAGATATAAAGTTATTAAAAGATTTAATATGATTTAAACAGAGGTATGCCCTATTTGCACTGCACAACCAACCAGATCCCAACCAAAAAAAAACATGCAACCGTGCTAAGTAGTGCTAAATAGTTTAAAATATGCCTGTTCAATGATATATCACACACTCAGTCCTCCAAAAATGTGAAAATTCACCTCAATAGAAGTGCGTTTGAATTTATGCCCTTATACAGCTTCGGCAAAGAGATTAAGACATGACCTGCTTTTCTCACAATACCTGCAAGTGAGGCATGAAGCATCAGAAATGGTGATGAAAGCCATTACGATCAATTTTTGTAAGCCCCTATGTGTTAGGTGCTGCTTATTTCTTGGTGACTATTACTGTAATTTCTGCTGCCTTTTGTTGGCTTGTTGCTGGCTTGCTTTTTGCAGGGTGCGAGCTGCACGATGGGAAGGCACCAGGCCCAGAAGCCAGCTTACCCCACAGCTGTGAATGGAGGATTATACTTGGGAAGCTGGATATGGACAAGTGCCCAGCCGAGAAGCAGCACTTCCCAGGTACATGGCAAAACTACGGCCCCGTTTCATCTTCTCAGTGTTCTCTCGTTCATTATGGCTTTATCAAAAAAAAAACGCTGGGTTCAGATTGTCAGAGGAGCTCCATAGTGGGCAGCGACAATCATAATTAGTCATACTGAATTATGCGTTGTGAAGATGCCCCAGCGCCCAACACACACACACATATGTGCAAGTTTATTTTCGTCCTGATCACCTTTCAAATGGCTCTCACTGCATTCATGTTTTGTGAAATGTGGATGCAGATGTGGGGAAACGGGATTATCACATACGTCTCATAATTTGCATTTGCATGTTACTGACAGGCTTGGTGGCATTTGAATTTACCTTCTAAGCACTTCAAAGATTACAGTCCTCTTCATTCATTTTATCTCGGACATAAACTTTAATATGCCCAGAATCACCTGAATTCCAGAGCAGTTTAAATGATTCCAACCTGTAATTACTGTTCTAGCACATACTGTAATTAAAATAATTAGATTGAAATAATTCAGTGATTTTAAATACAAGCCTTAAGATACAAAACAATAATTCAGACCAGTGATAGAGAACATGTTTCTGTTTAGAAGAGATATAAGAATATACTGAATGTTGTACCATAGCTTCCAAATTTATGGAGTCATGCAAAGTAACTTTTGCACTGCCACCTGTGGCAGCAATCACTGCATACAAGCCATTTTGGATGTTTTGGGGTGAAACCTCTCTCTTGGTAAATGGACGGTTATGAAACAAAGTGGCAAGTGGTTACTGAACAACTATTAACACCATCCATGTGGGGCATATCTGTCATTTCTGGATTAACTCAACTCAACTTTATTTATATAGCGCTTTTCACAATTTTCATTGTTACAAAGCAGCTGTACATGAGACATATTGACTATAAGCAAAACAATTAAAGTTGTACCTGTAAAGACAAGAAAAAAGTGAAAACACAGAAGACAGACATACCCACATACAAAACACTCCACACACACAATATGCACACGTACTAACACACATAGACACACACAAGGACGCGCAGACACATGGACGCGCACACACACACACACACGTACATTGACAAGTACGCACACACACAGACACGCACGCACACAGACATGCACGCACAGTGACAGCACACATTTAAGATTAAGGAGAGAGAGACACAGGTCAAATATAGCAGACTATAAATTCCTATATGCAATATTAATTAAGTAAAACCTTAAAATTCTAATTCTAAAGCAGCCCCCCCGGCCAGGCAAATAGTGCAAAAAACAGTATTCAAATGGTGGCGAGGAACCCAAAACTCTAATCGAGAAAAAAAAACCTCAGGAGAACCTTGGCCCAACCAGGGGATTCCAGTTCCCCTCTGGCAAAAGCTGATGCCTCTGCACAAGCTCGATAGAGCTTGCACAACAAGGCTAAATAAAATAAAAAAACTTACTAATAAGGTAAATTATAGTTTTAAGATTATCATTAATAATCTAATAGCATTTGAAATTTTGTGGTGAAGACGTGTCAAGTGACTACGTCCTTCTTTATCCAGCTCTATCATCTCAGCTTTTGTGAGGTCGCCGCTTCCCATTCTCCTCTCTACCATCAGGTCAGGCCATGAACTGCATCCTGCTCACTGTGGTAACCTTGGAACAATGAGACAAGACTGGCTGAGAGTAGAGTACTGTCCTGCACTCTTTGATGCAACAAGTACATCAGTTGTGTTTTTTTTTCCGGTTGATCTAACTAATGCAGCCTAAACCCTTTTATGATTTATATTATGGAAGTGTAGTGTATGCAAGATTAAAAAGATGTGTCTTTAGTCTAGATTTAAACTGACAGAGTGTGTTTGCCTCCCGGACAGTGCAGGGAAGACTATTCCAAAGTTTAGGCGCTAGATAGGAAAAGGATCTACCACCTGCACTTGATTTTGAAATTCTAGGTATTACCAACTGACAGGATGCCTGAGAGCGTAATGCATGCGAAGGACTGTAATACAAGAGGAGTTCACTCAAGTACTGAGGAGCTAAACCATGTAAGGCTTTATAGGTAATAAGCAAGATTTTAAAGTTAACGCGATGCTTTATAGGTAACCAGTGCAAGGTTGACAGAACCGGGCTAATATGTTCATACTTTTTTGTACGTGTAAGAACTCGAGCTTCCGCGTTTAGGACCAGTTGGAGTTTTTGTAATAAGCCTGCAGGGGAACCACCTAACAGTGCATTACAGTAATCTAGTCTTGATGTCATGAATGCATGAATTAAATTCTCTGAATCTGACATTGACAGCATATGATGTAGTTTAGATATATTCTTAAAATGGAAAAACGCAATTTTACAGGTTTTGGTGACGTGGCTCTCAAATGACAGATTACTATTGAATAGAACGCCAAGATTCTTTGCTGACGACGAGGGTTTTATGGAACATCCGTCAATAGTTAAGCAGCATTCTTGGTTGTTACGTATAGCAGTTTTCGGTCCAATAAGTAACACTTCTGTTTTGTCCGAGTTCAATAAAAAAAAGTTGTTACTCGTCCAGTTTTTTATATCGACTATGCATTCCATTATTTGATGAAACTGCTGTGTTTCATGAGGCTTCTAGTAAATATAAAGTTGAGTATCATCAGCATAACAGTGAAAGCTAACTCCGTGTCGCTTTATTATATCTCCTAGAGGTAGCTTATATAATGCGAAGAGCAGAGGCCCTAAGACTGAGCCCTGTGGTACACCGTACTGGACTTGCGATTTGCGTGACACATCATTGTTTATTGCTGCAAATTGAAAATGGTCAGATAAATAAGATTTAAACCATTTCAAAGCTATTCATTTAATGCCGACGTAATTTTGAGTCTATGTAGGAGTGTGCTGTGGTCAATGGTGTCGAATGCAGCACTAAGGTCTAGCAGCACCAATAACGAGATACAACCTTGGTCAGATGCCAATAGCAGATCATTTGTAACTCTGATCAAAGCAGTCTCTGTACTGTGACATGCTCTAAATCCAGACTGGAATTCTTCATTGATGTCATTCCTTTGGAGGAAGGTGCATAATTGAGTTGAAACTACTTTTTCCAGAAATTTAGATATGAAAGGTTAGGGCTGGGCGATATGGCAAAAAAAGTAAACTTGATAGTTTTTTTTTCTATATTGATCGATAACGATATTTATTTCGATATATATTTAATTAAAATACTGTATTTAAAATAATGTATTTAAAATACAGTTTATTAACAAAAGTTAACCTTTAACCAGTTAAAATTCAATTAAATGAATGCACTGTTGCAACTATGGAAGTAAAATAGACACAAATGTGTTTGAAGCAAAAAGACGTGCTGAATAGCACTAACTGAAAAAAAAATGCATTGCATTAACAGTGCTTGCATTTTAAGGTTCTGCAATTCAACATGGTTGCATATTTAAGCTGTGATTTTTGATGTAAAAATTTCACACACAGTTTCTTCATACTGCACTTTGCCAAGTGCAGTGTGAAATGGACTTTGTACTTTGACTCGCATGATAAAAGCTGCATGCTGACTGACTGTTGTTGCGTTTATTTCTGCGTTCTGTTAGACTGTAAGATTAATACATATCGAGTCAAAATGTCAATAGCTTATCATCGTTTTTGAAATGCATTCTATCGTGATTCGATATGATATCGTTTATCGGAACAGCCCTATGAAAGGTAGTTTCGATATAGGCCTGTAGTTCCCTAGTTCCCTTTCTGTTGGTCTCTCGACGTTGTGTCGAACCGACAGATGGGGTTCGTCCCTGAGAACCAATCGCTTCCAACTACTTAGAAAAGGCCAATGAAAATTGGCGAATGAAATTTGCATGCCGGACTCCGCCCCGGAAATCCGGGTATAAAAGGGAGACGGTGTGCTTCATTCATTCACCTTTTGTTCTTCGGAGCCTTCGCTGATGAAGATCAACTCTTGCTACTTAGCAAAATATTTCATTGCCGGTTCTACGACGTGGTGCAGCGGACTGTCCCTTCCTGCAGTGACTTCCCCTGGGCGTCTCGGCGGTTCCAGAGGTGTTCGAGCCTGCAGACGGTGCCTCACCGTCTGCATTCTAAAAGAGCAAATTTCTCCAGCATGGCATGTCCTGCTGTTCTCGTGGGTGTGGTGTCCTCATCGAGGAAGGGGACAAGCACGATGTCTGTCTCAAGTGTTTGGGGGTCCAACACGCTGAGGCAGCCTTTGTGGACTCATCTTGCCCGCATTGCGGGCAGATGGTCATAGAGACGTTGCGGTCACAGGTGGCTGTCTTCTCCCGAGAACCATCCACCACCTCGCAGGCTTCCCGGGCTGTGACGAGGATGGCTAAGGCCATTCCGTCCGCCAAGGTGAGCGGCGAGGGTGATATGGGGGTCTCTGCGAGCGTTAATCCATCAGCAAAGTGCTCGCGGACCACTCGAACCCTGTCTCGCTCGCCTCACCATTCCCTAGCAGGCGGTACCACACCGTCGGCATCCTCCTTCACGTATTCGGACACAATACGTGATGAAGATGAGATGTCAATCGCAGCATCGGAGAGCGAATTGCTGGCATCCGATCCCGACGATTTTTTGCAGCTCCCCCCCAAGGGGGGTCGAGCTCAGGAAGAGGCGGATGTCGAGATGTCGGCCATGCGACGTGCCCCAGGTGGAACGCGCAGTCGCGGTGCACCTGTGCCCGCAGGCGGCGTCCACCTGGAGAGGTCGACCGAAACTCCCGTCCAAGGCGTGTAGGACTTCGGCATTGCTGGTGTCGAAGGCCTACGCTGCTGCAGGCCAAGCTGCCTCCTCTCTCCATGCCATGGCCATCCTGCAGGTCCACCAGGCCAAAGCGTTGAAAGAGATCCACGAGGGTAAGACCGACCCAGGGTTAATGAAGGGACACCGCACCCTGGGTCGGGCGATGTCCACTATGGTGGTCCAGGAGAGGCACCTCTGGCTTAAACTTGCGCAGATGAGCGACGCCGAGAAAGTCCGCTTTCTCGATGCGCCCATTGGGCAGGGTGGGCTGTTTGGTGACACTGTCGAGGACTTCGCTCAGCAGTTCTCGGCAGTGAAGAAGCAGACGGAGGCGATTAGCCATATTCTACCCCGCCGGGACTCGGCCGCCCACAGGCCTTCGAGATCCCGTGCGGCCTCTGCTCCCCAGCAGCCCCGGCCCTCTTCGAAGCCAGTTCTGGTTCCAGCGCTCCCTACCCAGGCGGCACCCCGGAAGAGGACATCGAAGGGGAGACCACCACCCCGTCAGCAACCTTCGAGGAAGAAGCGACCCTGACGGGAAGACCCCAGGGAGGTTGACACCATCGGGCCCGATCACAGCCATACCATCGCTGGACGGTCGATCCGGGACGGTTCCTGCCCCGTTCCAACATCAGCTTGGACCTACGGGGGCCTAGCACCCACTTTTTCACAAAAAGAGTTTCCTATCTCCCTGGGTGTTTTTCACAGCCGCTCTCACCCTCTGTCAGACCATGTTCGGCCACTCGACATTGCGTCTTGGCGAGGCGCAACATCGAATGTACTTTTCAGCCCTCAGCACTCTCAAATCGACGGTGCGTGGAGCTGCATCGCCAGGCAGGCGAACCAGCAGAGCCAGTCTTCGAACTACCCCCCGGGGGGTCGATGAAGCAGATCGTGCCCTTAGTCCCCCTGTCGCGGTCCCTGGGAGCTTGGCTCGAGCTTCCCACACCGTCACGGTGGCTGAGGAGAACGATCCGTCTCGGCTACGCGATCCAGTTCGCCAGAAACCCTCCCAAGTTTCGGGGCATCCTCGTCACCTCGGTCAGAGGCCGGGATGCTCCCGTACTACGGGGCGAGGTCGCCACCCTTCTGGCGAAGGGTGCGATCGAGTCCGTCCCCTTAGCCGAGATGTCCAAGGGGTTTTACAGCCCCTTCATCGTCCCCAAAAAAGGCAGGGGGGTGCGCCCCATCCTAGATCTGCGTACCCTGAACAGACACCTGCACAAGCTGCCGTTCAGAATGCTCACGCAGAAGCGCATCCTGACATCTGTCAGATGTCAGGATTGGTTCATGGCAATCGACCTAAAGGACGCTTACTTTCATGTCTCGATTCTCCCTCGTCATCGCCCGTTTCGAGGGTCAGGCATATCAGTACAGAGTCCTCCCCTTCGGTCTGTCTCTGTCTCCACGAGTCTTTACGAAGATCGTGGAAGCCGCCCTCTCTCCCCTCAGGGAGAGGGGTGTGCGGGTACTCAACTATCTCGACGACTGGCTTATATTGGCACACTCGCGAGATCTGTTGTGTGCACACAGGGACCTGGTGCTCCGGCACCTAGATCGATTGGGGCTACAGGTCAACCGAGAGAAGAGCAAGCTCTCCCCTGTGCAGAGCATCCTCTATCTTGGTATGGAACTCAACTCTGTCACCATGACAGCGCGACTGTCCTCAGCATGCGCCCAGTCGGTGTTGAACTGCCTGGATCATTTCAAGCAGTCAGCGGTTCCCCTGAAACTATTTCAGAGGCTCCTGGGACACATGGCATCCTCCGCGGTGGTGATACCCCTCGGGTTGATGCACATGAGACCGCTCCAACACTGGCTTCAGAGTCGAGTTCCCTGGAGAGCGTGGCACACCGGCAGCAGGCGGATGGTGATTATGCCTCTCTGCCGATGCACCCTAACCCCTTGGTCTTCCATGACCTTCCTTCGGGCAGGGGTTCCCCTGGGGCAGGTTACGAGGCATGTCGTGGTGACAACGGACGCCTCCCTGCAGGGTTGGGGTGCAGTGTGCAACGGGCACGCAGTGTCAGGGCGATGAACGGGCCCCCGCCTGCGCAGGCATATCAACTGCCTAGAGTTGTTGGATGAGCTACTTGCACTGAAGGGGCTACAACCTCTCGTGCTGGACAAGCACGTGCTGGTCCGGTCGGACAGCACAACTGCCACAGCGTATATCAACCGCCAAGGTGGCGTTCGCTCACGGCAGCTAACACGACTCGCCCGGCGCCTCCTCCTGTGGAGTCCGCAGGTGAACAGATCCCTGCGAGCCACACATATCCCAGGCGACCTGAACCAGACAGCCGATGCGCTCTCTCGTCAGTTTGACGCCTCACGAAGAGTGGCGACTCCACCCCTGCGCAGTCCAGCTCATTGGGTACAGTTCAGGCGGGCTCAGGTAGACCTGTTCGCCTCCCTGGACACCCATTGCCCGCTAGGGTACTCCCGTCCGAGGCCCCCGTCGGCACGGATGCTCTAGCGCACAGCTGGCCGTGGGACAAGCGGAAGTACACCTTCCCCCCAGTGAGCCTCATTGCACAGACTCTGTGCAAGGTCAAGGAAGAGGAGCATCAAGTGTACTAGTTGTGCCATACTGGCCCAACCGGATTTGGATCTCGGAGCTAAGGCTCTTGACGACAGCTCCCCCCTGGCCGATTCCCCTGACGAAGGACCTGCTTTCCCAGGGGAAGGGCACGTTATGGCATCCCAGGCCAGACCTCTGGAACCTCCATGTCTGGCCCCTGGACGGGATGAGGAGATCCTGAGTGGCCTACCCCCTGCGGCGGTTAAGACCATTACTCAGGCTAGGGCCCTGGCCACTAGGCGGCTATACGCCTGTAAGTGGTGCCTCTTCACATCCTGGTGCTCTTCTCAAAGAGAAGACCCGCGGAGTTGCTCGATCGGGAACGTGCTGTCCTTCCAGAGGTATTCTCGATGTCCCTGGGGTCTTCCCATGAGGGCCGCTTCGGCTTCCACCGCGGCTGCTGATGGAGTGGTGGTCTCCTCTTCGATGTCTTCTTCCAGGGTGCCGCCTAAGTGGGGGGCGCCGAAACCGGAAGGCGTCGAAGAGGACAAGGGCTGCTTGGAAGCAGACTGTCCATGGGATCTCTATGGCCAGAGGGCAGCCGAATCGCGGTGGGGGAGGATATCTTGATATCCTCTGTCTGCTTCTTTACTGTCGAGAACTGCGGCTCGACAGTATCACCAAACAGCCCCCCCTTGTGAGATGGGTGCGTCGAGAAAGCGGACTTTCTCGGCGTTACTCATCTGTGCAAGGTTCAGCCAGAGGTGTCTCTCCTGGACCACAAGTGTGGACATCGCCCGACTCAGGGCCCACGCGGTCACCTTGATTGCCCGTAGAGCGAGGTCGGTGACGGCGCGGAGTTTCTGCATAAGCGCTGGGTCGGTCTTACCCTCGTGGAGCTCTCTCAACGCCTTGGCCTGATGGACCTGCAGGATGGCCATAGCGTGGAGAGAGGGGACAGCTTGGCCCACAGCAGAGTAAGCTCTCGACACCTAAGATGCCGAAGAACCTACATGCTTTGGACGGGAGTCTAGGTCGAGCCCCTGGGGGACATCGACGTATCCTCTAGCTGCCCCACCATCGAGGGAAGAAAGGGCGATGGAACTAGTTGACGTGCACGCACCGAAAGGGGGAGTTCCAGGTCATACTAAGTTCCTCATGCACTTCCGGGAAATCACGGCACTGGGGGCGAGTGCGGCTTGGAGCCGCTCTCAAACCCGAGGTACCATGTATCCAGCCGTGAGCGTTGGGAGAGGCTGTGCGGTGCACTGCAACCCAATGCCGGCGGCCCGGGAAAGCATGGCTGACATTTAGACGTCTGCTTCTTCCTGGGCTCGACCCACCGAGGAATCGTTGGAGTCCAATGCCAGTAAGTCACCCTCCGATGCTGCAACGGACATCTCATCATCACGCACCGTTTCCGAATACTTGGTTGAGGAACAAGACGATGGGACCATCTCATGGGGAATGGTCAGACGAGCGCTCACAGTAGTCCTCATATCACCCTCGCTGCTCGCCGTAGCGGGCGGCAGGGCCGTAGTCCTGCCGTCACGGAACAGGAAGCAGACGAGGTGATGGCTGAGTCCCGTGGGAACACAGCCACCTGTGACGCAACGTCTGAATCGTCAACCGCCCGCAGTGCGGGCAGGACGTATCTACAAGGGCTGCCCCAGCGTACTGGAAGCAGAACTCGTGTCCGTCCCGCTCCTCGATGAGTGTGTTGCACCCACGAGAACAGCGGGACATGCCACGCTGGAGATATTTGCTCTTTTAGAGAAAAAAACTTGAACACTTCTGGAACCGCCGAGATGCCCAGGGGAAGTCGCCACAGGAAGGGACAGTCCGCTGCACCACGTCGTAGAACCGGCAGTCTTGTAGTTGCTATTTGTAGCGAAGTCTGTTGATCATGAGCGAAGGCTCCGAAGAACAAAAGGTGAATGAATAAGGCACGCCGTCTCCCTTTTATACCCGCATATCCTGAGGCGGAGTCCGGCATGCAAATTTAATTCGCCAATTTCATTGGCCTTTTCTAAGAAGACGGAAGCGATTGGTTCTCAGGGACGAACCCCATCTGTTGGCTCGACACATTGTCGAGAGACCGACAGAAAGGGAACCAGAGACAGTAAACTAAGACTTGACAGAGATGACAAGACACTACACTAGACTGACTACGAATTAACATTTGACTAATACACTGACTAGACTAGACTACAAAAAACAGGAATGGGGGTGTAGACCAAAGACATTCACGAGGGTCACAAGATAACTAGGCATACATGTACCTCAAAGTACACAACAATACAAAATAATCTGCACAAGACAGAAGACACCAGGGGCCCATTTCAGAAAGGAGGTTTAGTGAAAACTCTGAGTAAGTTAACCCTGAAATGAGGGAAACTCTGGGTTTTCCGTTTCAGAATGTGAGATATGTCAAACCCGAGAAAGTGGGGTAACTCAAGCCCGTTTATAAAGGAGAGGTAACTTATACTCAGAGTCAGTAACCATAGTATCTTACTCTGTGAATCTAACCTGGTCGGGAGCAGGTTTTCTTTGGTAAACCCAGAGTTTATTTCGATCTCTCCCCCCTCTTAAAGCGCAAGTGGTATAACTCATAACGAGGGAACGAGAGGACGGGGACATAGATGAGACCGGAGAGCACGTGGCATGCCGAAACCAGCAATGCCTATATGCTTCCACACAGAACACGTGGTACTGTCATGATCCTGCCACAGGACTAGAAAAGCTCGACAAGACAAGGCAGAACCATGACAGTAGTATGAATAGTGTGAGTAGTGCGTTCACATTGAAAATTCTTAAAAAAGAAGTGGACTTTAAGTACCCGGATGATGCACTTTTTCAACCGAAAATATGAAGTGTGGAACTGTGGACACTTCACGCACTCAACAGTCACAGTTTCACTTACATAGCGGAAGGGAAGGGGGGCTATCTGATGCTGCTCGAGCAAAACTCTCCTGCAGAGTGATAACACTCAGTTTGATGATGACTCAAGTATTGCTGGGCAAAACAGATTAAAACTACATTAAATGTACATTGCACCAATTGATTTTTATTCACACGCATTGTGCCATGCAATTAAAGTCGTTTGCTCTCATCTAGGAAACCGATATACTTCAGGTTAGTATAAAATCGTTTAGTATTCCATTTGGACGATACTACCCTTCTAAAATGGTTGAGTGCATAGTTTAAGTGCAAAGTATATAGTATGTCATTTTGGACACAGCTTCACTCTTGCAACTGTGCCACAAATTAGCTGTTGATCTGGTGCCACAATGGCACTATAGGGACGAAAATTAGCTGGTGCTTCTTCCAGCATAGTTTTGACCCCTTCATGCAGTTAACAGTCATTCGATGTTAGTATAACCCTTTGTAAATAAAAAAAATCGAACTTTTGTCAAAAGCAAGTTAAATTGAAGATTTCTGTCATACTGCATGACTTTATTAAAGTATCACATCATTGTCTTTACACAAATACCTTATCTGTGATACAGTATGTCTCATATATTAACTAAAAATCACAAAATGTCTCAGCTGCAATGGAGACTCATTAGGCTGTCATCACGAACATAAGTACAAATACAAGCTGCTCATGTCATCAAAATCATGAACATTAATTAGGCCCTCATTAGATGCCTGTACCAGTGCATGGGCGTTACCGATGTTTGCTACATAATGCTTAGCAGTACTGTGCTGTTAACACTGAAGTGGCTAGTGCAATTTTAGCACAGTCTCCCTGGGTTTTTAAAGGCATAAGAGAGATGCCAGAGTTCAGGTTGAAAGTAGTTTTTTATATTCTAATCTTATCTTAATCTTAAGGAAAGTTGTATAGTATTTTTTGTAGCAAATAATTGTCATTCTATGTTTCTATATTTAATGCAACATTATTTTGGAATCACAAATGAGTATTAACTGTTTGTACCTTATATAAACATAATATGGAAATTGGCAGAGAAGAGTAAAAAGTGGGGGAGAAGTGAGAGTGTAAAATGAGCCAGCCTTTTCTTTCTTGGAGTTGTAAATGTGCATCCTTCTTTCAGACCAGTGGTGAACTTTTGATATGTTGTGTATTTGATCAATCAGCAATCTTCCGGTCTCTCTTGTAAAACCAACACAGCAACACATAGCTACATGGTGGCCACGGCTACCCCTGAATGATGGATGGCCACCTATCTGGCCACCTCTCTTGTGCGAAGCAATTTTAAGATGTGTGTCGGAGTTTACGGAGTGCTGCGCAGATCATTTAGCGTATGCACTGAAAGTAATGCAAGAGTATTGACTCAAACAGCGCTATAGCTGAACAGCTGCTAACCGCTTCGTGACAGTGTACTGTCTGTGTACCATGGAAATTCATTGCGAGCAGAAGGATCAGGTCAGTAAAATCAGTCTTGTTCAACTGGATTTCATTCATTAATTACATTTTCGCGAAAGTTTAAGTTGGGGTACTGCAATGTTTATTTTCTATAAAAAATGCTTACTGCAAACGATAGCTGGCAAATTATTTTAAAATAATGTTAGCACATGAAAGCATTGCAAATAAATTGTTTACTTTACGTTATTTGTGTATGTTTGTGTATGTTTTTGTCCAGCAAACTGTGTAATGAAGTATTGGTGTAAATTACAGTTGAAGTTAAAGAATTTCTGTCTGTAAGGATTTTTTGGTCACCCTAATAAAATCACTGTGTCTTACCTGGCCACCTCTAAATAAACGTTCTGGCTACACCCCTGCAATGGCGGCAGAGTGAACAAGAGTTCATATTAGTAGAAATTCACAGCAAACAGCATCTAAATGTTGGGTTAAGAGGAGCGGGAAGCGGCCGCACAAAGAGCCTGCCTAAAGCGAAGCACCGGGACAGCATCAAAGGATTCTGTGTTCATAAAGGTAAGAAACACCGGCACAAAGCAACAGCAGAGCACGACAGCAGGCTGATTCCCCATATTGTGGGTTGGTGTAGTCAAGGAGTTATAAAAACTGGGTTGAAATTTCTTTATAAGGTCTCAGGCTGCTGCCTGCTTTACCACTCGGTTACACTAACACTATCCATGCGTGTGTTTGTAGAACGAAGATCAATTAAGACTCATCAGCATGCATGATCTCAATAAATGCAGGCAAAACTTTACATTTACACAAAATAGAAAGGTGTAAAACTCAGTCAGGAAAAAATATTACGCTATGAGTCAAAAGAAAAGGAAGGTACCCGAGTCAGACTAGTGCAAATCCATATTTCAGTGCCCGTGTTACACCGGGATCCAGTTGTTTTATACACAGCAAATAGTAATAATAATTTCTTACCAAGTATTTTGGTCTTGTTTTCCAGTACAAATTCTTAAGTCAAAGTGCATTTTCTTGATTAGCGAATGACTTAAAATGTGTTTTTTTTAGACAAAAATATCAAATTCAAGGCTTTGTTCTTACCCCATTTGCATTTGCTTGTTTTAGGCACAAACTCAACTAAATTTTTGGTCTATAAACAATACTATTTTTCTTGGATTATTTTACTCATAAAAAAAATTCATTTGATTTAAGGTTTTTGTACTGGAAAACCAGACCAAAATACTTTGTAAGAAATGATTTTTTGCTGTGTAGGCTACTGAGCTGCGATGCAAGGGTGAATCAACTAGCTCCATCAGTGCGAAACAAAACACAAAACACACCGATTTTCAAAAAAATGGCTCAGAGCCCAATTCAAAGACAGACCAGTCTGGGCTCCCCTAGCTCAAATGTCTAGCTACGTCTATGTATAAAGCTAATTTTGCCCTTCATGACAGCTGTGTGGGGGTGAATTTTTGTATTACTCATCCATTTAAATGATATTAGGTCATAAAATTCTGCATAATTAAGGTCGTGACAGTTGGATTGACGTTGCTGTCTCTATCTACACAGGCCCCTCAGCTCCACCTATGTCCCGCCTCTTTGCCCATTTTCAATTATCAGGGAGGGACGCACGGTGACATTCTGCCAAAATGGCAACGACCGGCTCTGCCCACTTTAGGCTTCAAAATTGCTCTTCACAAACAGATAAGTCGTGTCACCACAATATTTAACAGAACCCCTTCAAAAGAGACTGTCCTCAAAAAACAACAACCATATAGGTCATTTGTACAAGCCCCTTATTACAACCAACAGTTCCGTCTTAAGGATGAGCGCCCTCTAGTGCCAGCAGATTATTTTGATCTAGGGTTATGTGTATCAACGAGTCGGGTATTCCAATGCTTTAGGTTGTTCACTTTCTGCATTCATTTCTTCGCATTTGTTATAGTATCAAAGTTTAATGAATATTTATGGTTCTAAAGATAAACCTAACCACTTCTCAATGCTAAACGCTACACATGAGTAAAAGTACAGTCACATGTATTAATTGCATACATTGACAAAAAAACAGTATATTACAAAACGTTGCAAAAAAAATTACATGATACAGTAAGATGAATGTTTATTGTATAATTTAAGTCGTATATAATTTTTAGCCAAGTGGTTCACAAAAGTTTCTTGAGGCGTCATTTGCTCACAATACCATATGGTGGCCAAAGAGGGTAAAACAAGCAGATACATTACAGATGTGCCTGATGTGGTCTGTGATGCACTGTATTTTGCGCCAGTTAAGGCTAAGAAATAACGGTGAAGAAAAAAAAACAATTTCCACGTAGACTAAACTATTTATATGAATATAATGTGTATTTTCAGGTGGTATATAATTATTCTTTATTGACACAGTTGCTCCACTACGTTTAAAGAAGATTAAAAATGGCAGCCCCACACCGTGGTATAATGAACAAACTCAGGCTCTAAAGAAAGCGGCCCTAAAAATGGAGCGCAACTTTAAGAAAACTAAATTAGAGGTATTTCGTACAGCATGGAAGGATAGTATTCGAAAATACAGGAAAGCCCTAATAACTTCTAGATCCGCCTACTTTTCATCACTAATAGAAGAAAACCAGCACAACCCTAGGTTTTTATTTAACACGGTGGCTAAATTAACAAAAAATAAATCGTCAGTGACTTCTGATCCTGTATATCAGCATAGCAGTGATGAATTTATGAACTACTTCACATATAAAATCCAAGATATTAGAGAAAAAATTATAACAATGCAATCAGAAGTGAAACCCGCTGAACAAACTAACTACAGCGCCCTTAAGGAGAAAATGCAATTATTTTATACCGTAGATCAAGATGAGCTGTCTAAAATTATTAGATCATCTAAATCAACAACATGCATACTAGACCCTATACCTACAAATCTACTGAAAGAGATGCTCCCAGAAATTATAGATCCTCTTCTTGGTATTATTAACTCATCTCTGACATTAGGACATGTGCCTAAAGCATATAAGGTGGCTGTTATAAGGCCCCTTGTCAAAAAACCCCAACTCGACCCTAGAGAACTAAGGAACTACAGGCCTATATCGAATCTACCTTTCATATCTAAAGTTCTGGAAAAAGTAGTTTCAACTCAATTATGCTCCTTCCTCCAAAGGAATGACATCAATGAAGAATTCCAGTCTGGATTTAGAGCATGTCACAGTACAGAGACTGCTTTGATCAGAGTTACAAATGATCTGCTATTGGCGTCTGACCGAGGTTGTATCTCGTTATTGGTGCTGCTAGACCTTAGTGCTGCATTCGATACCATTGACCACAGCACACTCCTACATAGACTCGAAAATTATGTCGGCATTAAGGGAATAGCTTTGAAATGGTTTAAATCTTATTTATCCGACCGTTTTCAATTTGTAGCAATAAACAATGAGGTGTCACGCAAATCGCAAGTCCAGTACGGTGTACCACAGGGCTCAGTCTTAGGGCCTCTGCTCTTCGCATTATACATGCTACCTCTAGGAGATATAATAAAGCGACACGGAGTTAGCTTTCACTGTTATGCTGATGATACTCAACTTTATATTTCCTCGAAGCCTCATGAAACACAGCAGTTCCATCGAATAATGGAATGCATAGTCGATATAAAAAACTGGATGAGTAACAACTTTTTATTACTGAACTCGGACAAAACGGAAGTGTTACTTATTGGACCGAAAACTGCTATAAGTAACAACCAAGAATACTGTTTAACTATTGACGGATGTTCCATAAAACCCTCGTCGTCAGCAAAGAATCTTGGCGTTCTATTCGATAGTAATCTGTCATTTGAGAGCCACGTCGCCAACACCTGTAAAATTGCGTTTTTCCATTTTAAGAATATATCTAAACTACGTCATATGCTGTCAATCTCAGATGCAGAGAAGTTAATTCATGCATTCATGACATCAAGACTAGATTACTGTAATGCACTGTTAGGTGGTTGCCCTGCAGGCTTATTACAAAAACTCCAATTGGTCCAAAACGCGGCAGCTCGAGTTCTTACACGTACAAAAAAGTATGAACATATTAGCCCGGTTCTGTCAACCTTGCACTGGTTACCTATAAAGCATCGCGTTAACTTTAAAATCTTGCTTATTACCTATAAAGCCTTACATGGTTTAGCTCCTCAGTACTTGAATGAACTCCTTTTGTATTACAGTCCTTCACGTGCATTACGCTCTCAGGCGTCCTGTCAGTTGGTAATACCTAGAATTTCAAAATCAAGTGCAGGTGGTAGATCCTTTTCCTATCTAGCGCCTAAACTTTGGAATAGTCTTCCCTGCACTGTCCGGGAGGCAGACACACTCTGTCAGTTTAAATCTAGACTAAAGACGCATCTTTTTAATCTTGCATACACTACTCTTCCATAATATAAATCTTCAGAGGGTTTAGGCTGCATTAGTTAGATCAACCGGAACCAAAAACACAACTGATGTACTTGTTGCATCAAAGAGTACAGAACAGTACTCTACTCTCAGCCAGTCTTGTCTCATTGTTCCAAGGTTACCACAGCGAGCAGGATGCAGTTCATGGCCTGACCTGATGGTAGAGCGGAGAATGGGAAGTGGGGACCTGACAAGAGCTGAGATGATAGAGCTGGATAAAGAAGGACGCGGTCTCTTGACATGTCTTCACCACAAAATTTCAAATGCTATTAGATTATTAATGATAATCTTAAACTATAATTTATTTTATTATTAAGTTTATTTATTTTATTTAGCCTTGTTGTGCAAGTTCTCTGGAGCTTGTGCAGAGGCAGCAGCTTTTGCCAGAGGGGAACTGGAATCCCCTGGTTGGGCCTGGGTTCTCCTGAGGTTTTTTTTCTCGATTAGAGTTTTGGGTTCCTCGCCACCGTTTGCATACTGTTTTTGCACTATCTGCCTGGCCGGGGGGGCTGCTTTAGAATTTTAAAGTTTTACTTAATTAATATTGCATATAGGAATTTATTATCTGTTATATTTGACCTGTGCTTCTCTCTCCTTTATCCTAAATGTGTGCTCTCACTGAGCGTGTGTGTGTGTGCGTACTTGTCTGTGTACGTACGTGTGTGTGTGTGTGTGTGTTGTGTGTGTGTGCGTGCGCATCCGTGTGTGTGTGTGTGTCTCTATGTCTATGTGTGTTAGTACGTGTGCATAGTATGTGTGTGGAGTGTTTTGTATGTGGGTATGTCTGTCTTCTGTGTTTTCAACCTTTTCTTGTTTTTGCAGGTACAACTTTAATTATTTTGCTTATAGTCAATATGTCTCATGTACAGCTGCTTTGTAACAATGAAAATTGTAAAAGCGCTATATAAATAAAGTTGAGTTGAGTTGAATTGAATTGTATAACATAACTGTGTAATTAACTTATTGGCTTGAAATTAATGGGATCATCAAATGTGTGTAAATCAATTATTTGGTCACAATAGGCAGAAGGGGAAATATTATTATTCTAAAACTGGAAAGTGTCTGGGTTTAACTGGGCAGAGGGCAGTGAATGTGCTTAGCTGTCAAAATGTCGTGGCATGATTCGAACCGCTTACTGAACCACTCAGGCGGAAGCGAGGCTTCAGACGTCATCTATGACATCATTGGTCTAAAGCGATACAAGCCTCGATACGCGCTTCACTGAAAGCTTCCAGGATTTCTCGACACACGCTCCGAAGCCTCGGCTCAGAACGTAACATCACTAGTATTTAGATTAGTAGCTGCCTCCAATTATGTCATGGGTATGTGAATAACAGCGTGTATAAAATAAGTTTGCTGTTGTTCGAAACAGTTATTGGGTTCACTGTAGAGGTACTGGATGGTCGTCGTACGCTCTTATGAATGATCAACTATAATTGTAGTCCTCTTATATGAATGTGAATTGCCTTCGGCTGGCTTTAACGCTGTTTGTTTTGTGTTCATTAAGGTGGTGTTTTCCTGAACCTTGTGATGTAACATTGCATTGATGTTGCCCATTCATTGGCTGGGAATTCCTTTTTTGGGTTTTGGTTCAATGTTGTGCGTGTTTTGGGTTTTCTTGGTTTGAAATTTTTGGTTCGTGTGTGTGTGGGTGCTATTGCAATTCCCTCCAACTAAATTTTTGGTTATTATTTGCGTAAAGTTAAAACCGGTCTTTATAAGGAAGCAACACCCATCTTTTGGAATCTTTTGTTGCTGCATTTTGTTTAACTATATGGTTGTTTATTTGGGTTTTTTGGGGGGTTTGTTAATATCGTTTTGTAGCACTTGTGCTAGCAAAAGAAATACGAGGAAACAGCATGTGATAACAACTGCCAACGCAGCACGTTTAATAAAAAAACTCTAACCCCACTGCACAACCAATATTCCGGCTCCGCCTCCTTAAAGGGGCCGTATTGCTTCTGTCTGAGTGAATACCGGTTGTGAATTATGTAAGCAAGTCCATTGTGTGTGAGGTGCTTGCATCTGCCACTACAGTTTGGACATTATTTTTCTATATTTTATTTTATTTTGCATATTTTGATTTGTTATTGTTATATATAATTTTGTTATACACCTTACATATTCTGCTATGCTATTAGATTATTACTGATAAATAAACTTACTAATAAAGTAAATTATAGTTTAAGATTATTTTATTTAGCCTTGTTGTGCAAGCTCTCTGGAGCTTGTGCAGAGGCAGCAGCTTTTGCCAGAGGGGAACTGGAATCCCCTGGTTGGGCCTGGGTTCTCCTGAGGTTTTTTTCTCGATTAGAGTTTTGGGTTCCTCGCCACCGTTTGCATACTGTTTTTTGCACTATTTGCCTAGCCGGGGGGGCTGCTTTAGAATTTTAAAGCTTTACTTAATAATTAACATTGCATATAGGAATTTATAGTCTGTTAGGGTTAGGGTTAGAAATAAAGAAATAAATTTGTGATGGTGCTATAATTTTTTCTCGAGCGTCTGAAATGTCTTTGGTCCAGCACCTGGATTCGTTTGGCCAACCAGAATCAAGATAACAGCAGCATCTTTTTTTGATCCTCTGGCCAACCAGAATCACACATTCTAAACGTCATGTTTGCGCCCATGAAAAGCATTGCTGAAAGGGACGAACGCAAATTGTCGTCTCAAATAAAGAGTGTGACGAGAGAGGCGGGACGAGAGCCGTGAGAGAAGGAAGCGAGGCATCTCTCGCATCTCTCACGGAGGAGCTCCGGAAGCATAAGAGGAGGAGCGACAGGAAGGCACGACGAGAGAGGACCAGGCCTGGACATTGTTAAGGTTTAGTTATGTTTGTGTAGCCGGCAGTCGGCCGTTAGGTGGCTGCCGGCCTTTTACTTTCGTTTTGTTGTGTTTATTTGATTAAAAACTTAGTTTAAAGTTCGCCGGTTCCCGCCTCCTTCCTTCCCTAATTTGAACTGTATTACAAAGAGAAAATGGCGTTGATATTTATTGTACAACACACTTTATTTTCTCAATCCTGCATTTTATTCTCTCAATCCTGCATGTTTTAAAACCGAAAGCAAAACGTCAGACGCTAGCGCTTTGCTTCTGATTGACACGCATTCTTTGTACTAGGAAAGACTTAGGAAGGTGCACCTCTCAGAAAACGTAGACAAATAAATATAATTTTAGATGTTTAATTACGACTTTGAGCATTGGGATCGCGAGACGAGGGCAATGTATTTTTTTGTTTTTTTATGAAATTCTCAAATTCTACCAAAATTAATATTTTTCATTATTCACATTTTGCAGTTTGAATGATTCAGGTGCAGTTTAAACAAATCTGTTGAATGAATGTCGTACTGGTTAGTTTTTGTGTCATATTTCAATTATATTTAGAATCATGTTTTATCAATATTTAATATATCTGTCTCTACTGAATTTTTTTTTTAATTCACAGTGAATAGTGTTAAAGTGTCTTACCTAGGTTATATAAAACGCTGCAATGTGACATAGTGCAAACAATAACAACAATAAAATCCTCAGTTTTTTAATTTTACATATATTTTATATATACAATTTTTTTTTTCATTTCATTATCATTTTATTTACTCATCTTGAGCATGATGCCAAATAATGTGTCATGGCTCTGTTTCCTTAGTCATGTTTTTCTTGGTCCTGTAGCAGAGCCATGGCAAAGCCTTAGGTTTTATGTGAGAAGACCATGACATGTTTGTTTTTTGACATCTCATGTGTTTTCTCAGGTCTTGTTATTGGCCCTGCCCCTCTCGTTTCCTGTATTGTCTCCCTCTTGTGTCTTATGTTCTACACCTGCCCCTGCTCGTTATCCCTCATTTGTCTTCTCTATTTATACCCTCATGTTTCTTTGTCTTGTGCCTTTGGATTGCGTTCTGTGTGTACGTCCGTGTACCGTGTGCTTACCTGTATGTATATGCTGCTGTTCTTTATGTGCTTGTCCCTTGAGTTCCTGCCTTGTCTTGCTTTGACTTGCCCTGTCTTGCCCATGTTAGTCAGTGTGAGTTTTGATTATTTCTTAGTTCTCATTCTGCCCCATTGTGGGAAGTTTTTGGTTTACTACTTTTGATATATTTAGTTACCTCGTTCGTCCCCCATCGTGGGTGGTTTTTGTTCTGTTTATTAAATAAATCTGTTCTGTGTGTTAACCCTTTTGTTCCTGTTGCCTGCATTTGGGTTCTCCACGCCACCCATCGTGACATAATGTAGGCCTATATCTTTAACATACACTTTCTATGCCAAAAATGTAAGATATGTTTTCAGTGGACTTTCAGTGGTTTTCAGCTGTGCTTAAGAAAGTATCGTAAAGTTGGTTTCAATCAAAACAATGTGATTTTCGGCAATTAAAATCTGGCAGCAACCGCGTGTTTTTCAGCTTGAGCGAGCGCATCGCTGACAGCTTACTTTGTGCTTGAAATCACCCGCATGCCAGCAAATTCATAAGAACGCGAAACAATCCTGCTAAGTTAACAACTTGCTTATGCAACTCTGGTACTTTTGGTGCAGGATGTATGCTTCCCCTGCCTGCTACCACCAGTTTAGCTCCATTCTGATGTATTTACTTCTTGCTCATGCAATTCTGGTTCTATTTGCTGCAGGGTATATTCTTCCCCTGTCGGCATTTACTACTAGTTAGCACCATTCTGCTTGTGAACAACGTGCTCATGCAACTCTGGTGTTATTTGTTGCAGGGATTTGTTGCAGTTACTACTAGTTCAACACTATTCCTTCATGAGGATAACAACATGCTTGTTGTTTCAAGTCATTGCTGCCAGTAGGGTTGTAGCTTCCCCCTATAAGAGCCCATATCATCAGTACTTGCTCTAAATTTGGCTTAACAGCAACATGCTTGTCACCTGATTTATATGCTTGATCCCATGGTGATGCCTCCCACACAGGATCAGTCATCCATGTCGGCAAAATGCTTGTTGCTTAAGGCTCATCTGTGTCGACAACAAGCATATTGTTTAAGAGCACATTACCTGGATGTCCTAAAATTGATTCTATTTCAGTGTGTAACACGAGCACTCTGACATGCCCACAAACACTTCTTATAGTTTGTGTGTTTACGTCCTGTAGCGGAGACGCTGTGTTCTGTGCTGCAAAATCAAGCACGTCACTAAGCAACAGGTAAAGGTATGCTGGTTTGTCTTGAAAGGAATGGAGCAGACCAAAGAAACATATGGGGTAAGCGCATTACACACTGTGTCAACCGCTATCAACACATTTATGGAGAAGCCCTGATGTGTAAAAGTAATCGTACTGGACAACTAGTTGTCTGTCACAACTAGTTGTAAGCGCATTACACACTGTGACAACCGCTATCAACACATTTATGGAGAAGCCCTGATGTGTAAAAGAAATCATACTGGATAACTAGTTGTCTGTCACCCGTGCTGATGAGTGCATGGAGCTGATGTCAAACTGCTTCTTAATGTTTTGCACAGCCGATCTATCTACAGCTGCGCTACAGTATAATGTGGTCTACAAGCGTTCATAGACGCCACAATGCAACTGCAGATTTCTTGTACAACATACTGTACGCATGTGAGTGTTTTTTGGTTTTTAGTACAACATTGCAGATAGTATATCACCTAATGTTGTTGTTACAATGCAACCTCTTGTGTAAAAATAAAATTTAAATCGGTCACTATGGTTACAGGCATGCTGTGCAAATAGTATATGAGTTTGACAGTTCATTCATGTTTAGACTAGAACTGTGACTGTAAGCTGTTGTGTGAACAGAGCACCTTGAAGTAAATGTGAAGAGTTAATTTGAAAAAACAGAACTCTGTTTTTGTTCATTTTCATTTACAGTGTTTTTTTATTGTGCATTCCAAGTAATAACTCAAAAAATACAGATAAGTAACACAGTAAAAACACGATAACACAATAAAAACATGATTTATGAAAATGAATAAAAACAGAGTTATCTGGTTTTGCAAATTAACTTTTAATGGGGTTGTCTATTCTAGACACTTTTAGCAGACCGAGGACTATTGTGATTATGTGCACTGAATAATATGAAATATAAATTGTAATAATTATATATACAGTATACAGTATAACTGTAATATATAAACTATAACTATATATAGCGTTGGGGGGTCTAGCGTCATTGTCACCTTTTTTCAGCCTGATGAGTTTGCATCCCTGTATTCCAGAGTTTAGGTGCTACGTATGAAAATGCTCTACTCCCCTTTGGTGGATTTGGTTATTCTAGGTATTATCAGAAGTCCAGAGTTTTGTGATCGTGAGGAGCGTGCTGTGTTGTAGCGGAATAGAAGGTCTGTTAGATAAGTGGGAGCTAAAGCTTTCGGATGCAGCAGCATTTTCCCGTACTTCACTCAAAAGCTGTGCATAAATTACGTGATATTTATCGTCGGTTTATCGCGACAGCCCTACTCCATAATGTAAAATGTCTCTCCTTAGTTTCTTATAACTTGTATATCTTAACTAGTGCTTCTGCATATTTCTATGATGATTTCTTCGTCATTTAACAAATATAACAGCGTTGGAGCAGCAAAAACTAGTCTAACAAAACATAACATGTTGCTAATAGCAGCCTGGCACTCGACAGTAGAAGATGATTCATTGCTCAACATGCCCGGTGATATTACTTTCTCCAGAAGTTAACAGTGCTGTACTGCCCTTTCAGGTTGTTTTTCGCGGGAGAGAGTGTTTTGCTTACCTCCACATGACCGACAACACACAACAATGTTCTTGCCTTTGTCAGAAATAAACTCAAAATTGGAGCATAAAGGCTAATATCGATCACGAGAGGCACCTCTGCCAATCATATCCTGTCTAGTCTCCTTGCCTGCGTTCCAAACGGTGATAGCATTGGCCGTTATGAGTTTTTAGCTTAAGGTGGCAGGCTTTCCATGGAGTGGCTTTGGTAGTACTTTCCGCACAGGCGCGTTTCAGTTTGATGACGTCGCGGGTGCGACAGGCAGGCATCCAGACTTTGAAAAATCTATTTCGCTTTTTACAATTTAAATGATAAAACGATACAACGGCAACGATGTAACGCAGCTGTAATTAGTTACCTGGGCTTGGAACTATAATCGAATTACCATTTTAGGAATTATAATGCGTTAAATTACTCCGTTACCAAAAAAGTAATCAAACTACAGTAACGTGTTACTGCCCAACACTGTCTATAACACACATTACGTCCGCACCAGGCTGAACTAACTCTGTCTACCCATCGTCTTTCCAACCCGGGGCTCTCAAAACTACTGTTAGCTGTCAGCTCTCTATAACTATGTGCAGAAAAATAAAACTGCACATTGGCCCAATCCCAATTCTATTTTCTACCCCTTCGCCTACCCCTCGCCCCTTCCCCCTTGAAACAAAGTGGCAAGGGGAAGGGTTACAAATTTTCCGCTAAGAAATGGGACACCACTACTACACTGGTATATGTCATCATGCATCGTTGCTAGCTCCTAACGTTACATCAGAGGACATGCGCCGATGCACCGTTTATATGACATAAAAATATGTTTTCTAATATCGTGCAATCAGTGCGGTCCGCTAGCAAACTTTAGCGATTTTTTTTTGCAAACGTTAAAAGAACATCACTGTAAATACAAACACAAGATTGAATGTAACATACATAAAATGAAAAATTCTCATAAAAATCCATATTAATGGCAAAAATTACTTACATTTGGGTCTGCTTGCTCGAGTGAGCAGCCATGTTGGAAATTTCTCTTAGCCCTTCGTTTGAAGTGAGGTCCCAAAAAAATCTTCGTTTGAAGGGCTA
The DNA here is from genome assembly GCF_024868665.1 of Triplophysa rosa. Lineage (NCBI taxonomy): Eukaryota > Metazoa > Chordata > Actinopteri > Cypriniformes > Nemacheilidae > Triplophysa > Triplophysa rosa. The sequence continues at coordinate 10,847,560 of NC_079891.1, read as the reverse complement.
TCTGACCCTTCCCCTTACCCCTACCCCTCCAACCAAAAGAGAATTGAGAGACCTCTACCCCTTCACGTGAACGCGCCAAACGGAGGGGTAGGGGAAAGTGTAGGGATAAGGGGTAAAATTAGGATTGGGCCTTTATGTGCGCTACAATATCATGATAGTTTTCTAGAGTATGCCGTCATTGGTGTGAAGTGTGATGAGGGGTGAACACAGACAAAACTTTTTATAGTGGATGGGAAAGGGTCTTGTATCACTTACGAATCATATTATGTAAGATGCATTTATAACAAAGAACGGCAAAGAGGCAGATGTCATGTTAATGCACACACCTTGTACTCTGCTTATGACGTTGACTTCACTCTGTTCTGCTGTGAACTTAAGAATGCGCTAAATAACGCAGCCTGCCGCCGTTTTCATAATAAGAATTTTAAAGAGGAAAAAGCAATCTCGAATTCCTGTACAAATTACATACAGTATCTCACAGAACTGAGTACACCCCTCACAATTTGTAAATATTTTATTATATCTTTTCATTTGACAACACTGAAGAAATTAAATTTTGCTACAATATAAAGTAGTGAGTGTAAATTTGCTGTCCCCTAAAAATAACTCAACACACAGCCATTAATGTCTAAACCACTGGCAACAAAAGTGAGTACACCCCTAAGTGAAAATGTCCAAATTGGGCCCACTTAGCCATTTTTCCTCCCTGGTGTCATGTGATTCTTTAGTGTTACAAGGTCTCAGGTGTGAATGGGGAGCAGGTGTGTTAAATTTGGTGTTATCGCTCTCACTCTCTCATATTTGTCACTGGAAGTTCAACATGGCACCTCATGGCAAAGAACTCTCTGAGGATCTGAAAAAAAGAATTGTTGCTCTACATAAATTTGGCCTAGGCTATACGAAGATTGCCAAGACCCTGAAACTGAGCTGCAGCACGGTGGCCAAGACCATACAGCGGTTTAACAGGACAGGTTCCACTCAGAACAGGTCTCGCCATGGTTGACCAAAGAAGTTGAGTGCACGTGCTCAGCGTCATATCCAGAGGTTGTCTTTGGGAAATCGACGTATAAGTGCTGTTAGCATTGCTGCAGAGGTTGAAGGGTGGGGGGTCAGCCTGTCAGTGCTCAGACCATACGCCGCACACTGCATCAAATTGGTCTGCATGGTTGTCGTCCCAGAAGGAAGCCTCTTCTAAAGATGATGCACAAGAAATCCTGCAAACAGTTTGCTGAAGACAAGCAGACTAAGGACATTGATTACTGGAACCATGTCCTGTGGTCTGATGAGACCAAGATAAACTTATTTGGTTCAGATGGTGTCAAGAGTGTGTGGCGGGAACAAGGTGAGGAGTACAAAGACAAATGTGTCTTGCCTACAGTCAAGCATGGTGGTGGGAGTGTCATGGTCTGGGGCTGCATGAGTGCTGCCGGCACTGGGGAACTGCAGTTCACTGAGGAAACCATGAATGCCAACATGTACTGTGACATACTGAAGCAGAGCATGATCCCCTCCCTTTGGAGACTGGGCCGCAGGGCAGTATTCCAACATGATAACGACCCCAAACACCCCTCCAAGATGACCACTGCCTTGCTAAAGAAGCTGAGAGTAAAGGTGAAGACCTCAACCCTATTGAGCATCTGGTGGAGGAGATGTATTCTCCTCGATATATTCTCCTCTGTCTTGTCAGTGTATGGCGCACGTTCAAGAGAGCACTTCTTAGTCTTCTTCTTGGACGAGAGCACTTCAAAAGTAAGCAGGTTTGTGTGCCGAACGCCGCATGGGGCTTGCCCCTATCGGATGCCGGCGCTCTGACTCACAACGCAGAAGCGCAACTCTGTTTACATGCAGAAGACGAAGAAGTGCTCTCGTGAACGTGCCCCATACACTGACAAGACAGAAGAGAATATATTGATTAAAGTCGGTATTTTGGTTTGTTTTTCACACATAAAGCATTCTCGTCGCTTCAAAAAAATTCAACTGAGCCACTATGCACGGATGGACTAATTTAACGATGTCTTTAGTACTTTTCTGGACCTTGGCAAAAACTGACACCATGATGTCTATGAGGCAGCCTGGAAATCTCTCGGATGTCACCTAAATATCTCTATTTGTGCTCCAAAGATGCAGGAAGTTCTGTAAACATGTTTAACGTCATGTGGGTGAGTAAAAAATCACACAAAGTTGATTTTTGGGTGAAATTCCCCTTCAAAGTGTTATTTGACTCTGCAAGTGAGCTGGTACAAGTTGTCGTCCAGCAGGATGTCTAATCATAGGGATAGCAAGTTTGTGGGCAGCCCCCTTCATGCAATATTAGCCTTAGCTTGTGACCTTAAGCCAAGTGGATGATTCGGCCCACGAGAAAATAAGAAGAGAAAGAGAGGAGGAGAACAAAAATAACAGTGAATCGCATTAACCTTTGCTTGAAGTTCAGGACTGATTTTCAAATCACCCTCCATGTACAAATCCAGTGAAGGGAAAAGGTGAAAAATGAGAGACTACAAAAAGTGTGTTTGTAGAGAGCAGGGTGCTGAAGAAGTTAGCAAAAACTATCAGGGTTCTGTCTGTGGATGCATGCAAATATGGAGAGCACTAGTGTTTTCATTTTGAACATATACCAATGGACCTCCTAAATGACAGACTGGAGTAATACAGCAATGTCAAATTATTGCTATAAGAGAGGCGATTTTTAAGGACCTGAGGAAAAAAGGCTCAATGATGAGTTCCAAACAACAAAACAAATGTTGCCCACTTATCTTAAGCAGCAAATCCACAATTTATGTGCTCATGTCAATTTGTGTACCTCTGAGAGAACAAAAATAATTTATTGGCCTCAGCTTCATGCTAGAGAGAGTGATAAACCAGCAGAGGTATGGCTGTGCAATAAACAATATGATCAAAATCTGAATGGCAGTTTAATTAAATTCTGATTGGAGCCTAGTTAAAAGAGATTTTATAAAGTAAAATAACTATAAAAGTACACTGAATGCATATTTTATGTTAATGATCTAAATTTTTCCATTGCAAAGGAACTGTAAATAGCCTACAGCTGTGACACACATAGAAACTTTAATGTGGCAGAGGAATTGCTTAATAACAGACATCAATAACAGATTTAACTCTTTATTGAATATTGGTATTATTTTAGCATACTGATTTTTTAAGGATTGTAATATAAAAGTAATATAAAAAATCCAAGAAATCTAGAAAGCAAATGATAACTCGCTCTGCCCTGTAAGAAGAATGAGAAAAAAGAGTGAAAAATGAATCATGCAAAAGTAGTCATGCAAATTGAACGATTAATTCTGTAGAAATGTTTTGAGCAGTAGTGTAACTGCAGTGGCTCAATGGTTAGTGCTGGCGCCTGATTGTTTTATATCCCACCTCTGCCAACAGGAAAAGCTGTTTCCTCTTTCCCAATGAAACACAAATGTACCTTTTTCACGAATGTCTGTCTTTGATCTAATATATCAAATAAACAAATTGAATGTTTACATTTCATAGTTTCATCAAATAAACAAATTGAATTTTTACCTTTTCATAGTATAAGGAAATTCTCTTTATTCTCCTTCACTACTCATTGTTGGTGGAACGGTCTTCCAAATTTAGTCCAGTCAACTACATCTCTCATGCTTTGTGTCCTACTGTAAAACCATTGCATCATTATAACAACACTAAAGAGCAAACACAGATTTGTGGTACACCACTGACTGTTACCAAGTATGCTTTTTTATTTAAGGGTATGAATACTTATGCAATGTCATTATTTCAGTTTTTAATTTTTAGTCAATTTTCCAAATTGTCACAAATCAGGTTTTTTTGTTTTGTCATTGTGGTGTATGTAGTGTAGATTCATGTAAAAAATAAATTGAAAAATGTTTAACACAGTGCAGCAACGTAAAAAATGTGGAAAAAATATGGGATATGAGTACTTTCGCAAGCCACTGTATCTTTTCCGTGAATACTTGACAGGAACATGTTGACTGCTCTTCTATTTGTTAAAAAAACTCTCTCTCAACAGATGTTGTTCCAGCATTGTGAAAACTTGTAACTTGGTGTAAGCACTTGTTTTATTTGCTATAACTGCGTGTGATATATATTATTGTTACTTGTAAGTCGCTTTAGATAACGTGTTTGTTAAAAGCTTGAATGTAAATTTAGAAAATTGTTGTTTTCTACTGCTCAGATTTACCAGTAATAGGCTTAATAGAATATTCATAATGTAAGGACTGAATTAGTCACATGACAAGCCTGCAAAGATTTTGAAGGAAAACGATCATCATTACACTAATTTGGAGCTGTTTAGAGCATCTTAAAGAGTACATTCCTCAATATTTTTAAGGGCTTATTTTGGTTTATGGAGTGTCCGACAACAAGTTTATGTACATACATGATGTAAAAATACTATTATTTCGTAATAATAAGCAGTTTTTATTACCTTACTTCTTGACTGACTCTCAAATGATTCGTTCCGCGATTCATCTGTGTAATCTCCGCCTTTCCGCCAGCGTAGTCTGATCTGATTGGTCAGATAGTGTAGTCTGCTGTGATTGGTCAGATGGTCTAGTCTGCTGTGATTGGTCAAATGGTCTAGTCTGCTGTGATTGGTCAAACGCGTTCAGCATGTGTCGCAAATGGACCGCCTATCATTACTGCTGTATTACGGTTTGCAGGTGGTTGGATATTAACAGTGTATAGAGAGAGATGGCGTCGATTTTACCTTACCAGTTCGAGCCCGAGTCTGACGAATCATTCTTTAATCCTTATACAGATGCCAGTAAGAAAAAGGACTGTTTTAGACACTTCTCTTGTAACAGTTAGTTATCACGGCATACAGTGTACGGTGTTCGTATCTTCAGATGTTATTATAACTATAGTACACCACGCAGTTCTTGAAATAAAGACTTTGCGAGTTAATATGGTTGAACACTTACATTAGCGCAACGAGTTTATAGCTAACGTTAGGTAAACAAACAGTAACAACCCCAAAAATAACGGTAACGTTAGCTAAACACAGACATGAGATAACGTCACACAAATTTAATTTTAAGTAAAGACAAAAATAAAGAGTCACACTTACAGGTTGTGATTCGGTGGAGCTTACAGGTCCAAATAAAGTTGGTATTGCAACATCTTTTAAGGAAAGACGTTTAATGTATCCTGCAGTAAAGGCGCCAAGATTGATGAAGCAATCTTCGGTAAAATGACGCGCGCAAAGTAAAACGTTCGGTTTATACTCCTTTGGTGTCGTTTGAAAAATAAATAGTAACCATTTTTTCCTCAGAAGTTCTTCCTTTGGTAGTGAAAATAAGACTGACTTAGTTTCACTACATAGAACACAGCTTCTCTTAGACATGATGCACACGTCACGAACGAGCTAGTACAGTGTTTGGGGAGGAGAGAGTTAAGTTTTCGCAGTCAGTAGGCGGGGATTTTTCTAGTGACGTAGGTACATTGTGGTTAAAGATTCGGACAGGTCATGGCTTGTTCGCGTGATTCAGAGTCGATTACCTTTTTTATAAGCTAATAACTTTGTTATTCGTTCACCTTCGGATTTACAACTTGGCAGATTGCTTACATTCAAACACGGCAAAATTAAACACTTCATGAAATGTATTTTTTATGATCTCGAGGAATGTACTCTTTAAAATATTTTAATATCCTAGTGTTTATTTTTTTAATTATGGTAAATAAATATCTAAAATACAATTCACTTTCCATGGTGAAAAATGTCAGTAACTGCAGAGTGCAGAGTGTAAATATTTAAATTTACTTAAGAATTTAAATATTATTTCAAAATCCAAATCAGATTTTTAAATGTTAAAGAAAAGTAAGCTGTTCATCAGTAATAAACAGCAGCATTATACAGTGATGTACCGAATGTATATATTAATGAACTACCAGGCTTAAAATTAACATAATGTATCACAGTATGTAGAGAAAGTTAAAAACTTGTTTTGTGATAACAGTGTCAGAACTGTAGCAGTGACAGAACTGTCTACACAACATCCAAATGAATCCTCAAAGTACAAATCTGACACCCTTCCAGCTCTGGAATCGCAATGTCTTCAGAATCCAGCCAGCTGCTGCCAGTCAGGGATGAGGAAAGCGCCTGAGTTTGTTGGTTTAGTGAAGCCCACCGACAGAACCCCCCCCCCACCCCCGCAGAGACTGCAGGTTCTCCCCAGTCCTCTAATAGTCTGATCCACATGGCTGCACAGGCAATCTGTTTTCTATATTACTAGATGGTATCACTGTACTATGCACTATAAAACAGAAATTGGGCAGGAAATTAAGTTAGGGGGTCGGTATTTGGCAGAGGCGAATCAAACTGTGGTCTTTCTGTCCGCATACAAGGATCATTAAGTATAGTTTGTTCATACATTTCAATCAGCATACCCTCTTTTGCATTTCCTCTATTTTTTTATTTTCTTTTTTTTGTCAGTGTGCACGGGAAACAAAACATCCTAATGGGTATTTGAACAGCTTGTAATGCGTCAGCCTGGGAACTCACTTTTCTGTGACTGTAAAGTCTGGCTGAGATTTTAAATCTCTCAGTAGCTAAAAATGGAAGTCTCTCTCTCTCTCTAATTCTTTCTCTCTATATCACATGCTCTGTCCCCCTCGTCCCACAGCTTTCCCTCCTACAAACAAACACAGGACAAACTCTCTAGCCTCTAACTAAACTTCTTTGGATTAACAGATGTAGAGTGTCTTTCTCTCTCAATCTCCCCTCACTTCCTGTTTCTTTTTACCATCATCCACTTCATCTCCAGCATCTCTCTCACCTCTTTTAGTTCCAGTGGTGAGATTGTTTCTGTTCGTGGGTGAGTGGGAACTCTCTGGTTTGCACTTGGTGCAAGTAGAAAGAATGACAGTGTCAGGTATGGAAGAGACTGGGTTTGTTTAGTGCAGTTCAACATTCAGTTCACAGCTCTGAGCACTTGTGTCACATTGAAGAAGCTGCTATAAGCAACTGACAGTCCGGTTTCAACATGGTGCTCATTATTTCTGGTGTGTGGAGCAAGTCCTATTGTTATGCTTCATTTGTTATACAAAAACAAAATATGTATTTTAAAATGAAACATGTTTAATTACTAAACATGATGTTACAGACAAGGCTTGCCAGTCAAAAAGATTCCGATATTAATAGCAATCAAATTGGTGTGAACATTTGATTTTAATTGTATTCTGGAAGGAGATCAGTGACATTTTGTAGTTTTACCAGTCCAGCAGGTAAAATGTTATTTCTTCTCATCTTCTAAATCATAAAGCTATATAATCTTAATAAATTTTGGCTGTTTTAAAGTGCCTTAAGTGTTTCAAAGCAATAAAAAAGCCTATATATTTACTTATTTCTATGGAAGATATTCATTCATTGTTTAAGTGTTTATGTAATTTGATGGGTTTTTTTACTTAAAAAAAAAACATTCATGGTTTTCCAAACATTATGACACTGTGGCAATGCTCACTCAATGGTGTCAGTTTGGGTATGAGATTTTTCTGGTCAAACAATGAGAGACAGGTGAAGTGTAAAGTTTGAAAATAATCAATAAAACAGTTTATATGTATAAAGTGGTATTTGTAAAACATTTGTCTCTGAAAGCAATCAATAAATAATCAAATAATGACAGTAAGTGTTAAAGAAGAGCAACCCTACCTCTATGTCAAAGAAGAAAAGATAAAGACACACTTGTACTGTAGCTTATTTCTTTCCAGTTCAACCACACAGTCACACATACAAGTACCTACCAGCCCTGTTTCGTTTGGCCAAGAGAGTGCAAGGAGCTGGCAGAGATAAGGAAGCAACAGGGGATAAATCCCAACAGAAGCAGGGTCTTGATGGACAGACAGGCCACCATTAACAATGCCTGGGATTGTGAGAGCAGTACACTGATGGAGAGATACCCTGGCATTTGGCAGCTGTGAGAAGTGGCCCTTAAAGATTTCACACTTCCAATTTCTGTGAATTATCAGCCACCTTTCACTCATTCTGTCTGGTTAGAGATGCCGAATCCAGGTCAGGCCCGGTCAGCTTATTGACAAAGCAATCCAGAGGTGATGTACCTCAGCCCGATAAAGCATTAGTGCAGATCCAGGACAAGCAGCTACAATGCAAGTAATGGCCTCCTCAGGCTATTGGCCATGATGACAGAGTTAATGATGGCTGCTTGGAAGGTTAAACGTATTGAAATAATGTGACTGTTATTCAAAACCATGAATTATATGTCAGAAATTATTTTCCTTTCATGGAAATAACTTGGAAACACCAAAATAATTTACTTTTCATGTTTGTTGTGAATAATGATAATGCAATTAGATTTAGAAATTAAAATATTAAGTTATATATAATTTAATATAAAGTTTTTTTTTTCTCACTTTACTCCAAAAAGCAAACTTTCTCATATTCTAGATTCATTACACACAAAAAAATTTTTATTCTGTTGGCTAAGTCTTACAACTAAAAAAAATCCAGTTTCTAAAAAAAATATGTCTTAAGGAAATTGGCTACAGCTGTCACATTCCTTGAACCAAGCCACTTCTGAACCAAAAACAACGTCAGAATCATCTCACCTGGGCTAAAGAGAAAAATAACTGGACTTGACTTGCTTAGTGGTCCAAATGACTCTTTTCAGATGAAAGTAAATTTTGGATTTAATTTGAAAATCAAGGTCCCAGAGTCTGGAGGAAAAGTGGAGAGGCACAGAATCCAAGTTGCTTGAACTCCAGTGTAAAGTTTCCACAGTCTGATGATTTAGGGTACAATGTCATCTGGTGGTGTTGGTCCGCACTGGGCTTTATCAAGTCCAAAGTTAATGAAGTCATCTACCAGGAGATTTTAGAATACTTGATGCTTCGATTCGCTGACTTTGAAGCTTTTTGAAGATGACGATTTCCTTTTTCAGCCGGACACAGCACCTGCCCACAGTGCCAAATCTACTTCTAACTGGTTTGCTGACCATGATATTACTGTGCTTGATTGGCCAGCCAACTCGCCTGACTGAACTCCATAGAGAATCTATGGTGTATTGTTAAAATAAAGTTTAGAAACATCTGATCAAACTATACAGATGAGCTGAAGGTCACTATTAAAGCAACCTGGGCTTCAATAATACCTCAGCAGTGCCACAGGCCAATAGTATCCAGCTTCAGGCCCACAGCCACTCATTTTAAGACACACGATCCAGACCACCAGTCTCAGGGCGGAAGGGGCGGGCCGGCAGCACCACGTGTTTTATGAAACACGATCCAGACAACCAGTCTCAGGCCAGAACCATAAATGGTTTAGCGCAGATCGTGCTACCAACATTTTTTGTGGCTTATGTTCTTATTTTCACATAGATTTTGGTGACTTATGTACAATATCTGAAAACGCTAGAAAATGCATAACCTACATTTTTTTGTAGTTATTATTTGCATAGTGCTTTCTATTTTACTAGATATAATATTTACTCAGTGTTAATAATATCTACATAATCAATATCTGTTCATTTTGAAACAAACACTTAGGGACAAAGTGTAGACTTTCAATGTCAAATACATTATTTTTCAAAATTCAAATAATGTAAATAAAGTCTTGCATTTCTTATATGAACAAACATTTCAACAAAACACGCTCAAAAAGAACATATTTTTTAAATTTTAATAGATGTATAGTATATTAATAATTGCAACAAAAATAATAAACACTTAGAAATTAAGACTCTTCAAAAGAAGAGTTTACTATCAGTCCCATTTTATCCATGTTTTACACAAAAATAATCCATGTCTTCCTGGAATGAAAAAACAAAAATGTAAAGGGCTCCGTGGAAACTTCCAGGTGTTCCATGAGACAACGAGGGCCATTTCCTTGTCCTCTTCATCCACTGCCAATGCTGTGCAAAATGGGCACTGTTAAAGGCTGCAACAGTTTGTACACCTTTGCAGCTGAGGTATTTTCTTCTCTCTTAGAATTGCCGTATGTCTCTACAATGGATGAAATGAAACGTACATAACACACGTACTCACTGTCTAAACTGACAAAGTAACTAACAGTTAATTGCCTTAAAGTAACGTACCACAAACACACAAATAATAAATAAATGAGCTATGCATTGAATAAATAACAATAATCAAGAAATAATAAAGATAGACATAGCTGCTTTGCCGCAAAGCCATTTTTACAACAACCTAAAAAAAGCAGAGTGTCTGCAGAAATAAAACACACAAACGATTGAATACTACAACAATTTTAAACTTCAATTATAGCATGTGAAAGACGTGCACATAATAGTTGCAATAAACACATAACTTAATATACCTGTATACATTAATTTTTCACATCATAAAAAAACTGGAAAAACGCGTGGTGCTGCCGGCCCGCCCCTTCCGCCCTGATACTGGTGGTCTGGATCGTGTGTCTTAAAATGAGTGGCTGCGGGCCTGCAGCTGGATATATCTCACACAGGATCGCCTCCATGCCATGCCACATTAAAGCAGTAGTCCGTGCAAAAGGAGCATCAACCAAGTACTGAGTGCATCATTTAACATATGTGACTGGGGATTTATATACCACCAGAACACATGTAACAGGTCTCTTTTACTGTTTATTCAGTGTTTCCCCTACCATTACCTTAGGGGGCGCCCCGCCCCTCCAACGGCACCTCCCGCCCCCCTTTAAGGTCAAGTTAATTTATTTTTTTATGTAGCGTTAGATCACAAGAGAAGTAATTTAAGGTTACCTTTCCTATATAACATGTCTATACCTTGTTCTCGTACTAAACAAACTAAATAGCATTGTTATTTATCTTATTTACATGGCGGCATGTCATTTTTGTTTCTACGTGGTCGCGCCTTTACAATTCTCCTCTGCACTCTGTATTGAGTTCCGACCCGATGCGCGCACGTGCACACACGTACACAGGTAAGCACACTTTCACCAGCGGACAGAGAGCATGTCTGGGAAAATATGTCGTGTGACTCATGTCAACCACCTGAAAAGTGGTGGTTAACGTTTTTAAACACTCCCAGTGTGGTGAAAATACGCATGCACTGCCCCTGACAAGCAACAATCCAGTTACCACCGGATGACATGTTTTCACTCAGCTTATCCTTCGTTCCAGCCCGACCGCAAGACATAATGAACCATTTAAAAAATCAGACTATTTCTGTGGTTTAAATTGAGCAGCGCGTCTACATAACTGAGATGTACACATAACGCGCACTCAGGGACATTTATGTTGATTATACTTTGCCGCTACATCCTCTAATATCTTTAGCGCCAAACGCGCTTAATTTTGAACTGTGAGGGCTGCTTCTCCCACCAAAGACACCAAGAGCAGGTAAATAAATGGACACTTTTTTCTGTAACGCTTAAGTAAACGAAAATGCAGCAGTAATAAAATAGTTTTAGCTGTCAGTCAGTTTACTGGTTTGCTATATAGGTTTTTGACAGATTATAAAATATAACCTCTTGTATCTACATATAGCATTTATGATATTAATAGCATAAATAATCAGCATATTAAGAGCATTTCATTGTGAATCATGTTTTAATTGGAAAGGATATTTACAATCAGTTCTACTATGAATGGCATGGAAAGGCTGTTAGTAACTTTGTAAGTACTCCTGCTCATGATATATTTATTTCAGTTGTTACATTTTGTTGTCAGTAGTTTTTTAAAATATTAAAATAGACCACTGGGACTTCGCTTCAGCACCCGAGCCTACAACACATTTTCTCAGATACCAGACCTTCAAAAAAATATAGAGACCGCAGCCTCCCCAAAGCCGTAAATCTAGGGGAAACACTGTTATTAATCGGCTGATTCCCAAAGAAAATTTGATTACACAAAAATTGGTATTAACAAAACCCAAAGAACTGGAGAACAAGAAAAAATATAACTATTACAATCCAAGAAACTCAACAAAAAAATTGAGAGCTACCTGTACAACAGAGGCTAAACAAATAAATGACCAAAATATACGGCAAAATGTACTGCAAAATATATGGCAGTGGGAATACTGTACACAGAAAACAAAACACATGAGTACATTAAATGCATGAGTACATTCAGATTATCTTAATAGGACTAGGTATTATAATCCCACTATTCCAGCACAGTTGAATTGCCCAATAGGACATTTCCCACACCTTATGCATGACAGGGGGAAGCAGTCGAGAATATGAATAGAGTAAATGAGGTCTGAGGTTTCACTGGGTTCGTCGGGTAGGCATCCTCTGTGTTTGGGGGATAAATGATTAAAGACATACATACTGTAACATACTTACCTTTCCTTGCTATTATCAGAGAGACATCTCATAAATTGTGTGTCCGACTTTCATCAAATCCATTATCCTGGGTGAAAGATGCCTTTTGGTGAGATGCTGCTGATAATGCCCTGTGTAGGGTTCCCATCAATGCAACTGAAAAATGAAGACTTTACAATGTCTACAAGTGGTAGAAAAAAATGAAATGATATGACTACATTAAATAACAATCATGGCATTACAACAAAGTAGCGAAACTGTTAAACTAGTGATACAAAATTAAATGTTGGAGATCAAAGAAAATTATTGAAAAATTATGATATAGGGCTAGCGATGATGGGTCTTCCATAGATGAACCTTGTTGTTGGCCAGATCTTGCTGAAGAAGGTGTTGATTTGTCAAGGATATGTGTGTGGAGCTACTGAGTGTGGCTTTGATAGTGAGGAGAGGTTGGGCGGTATTGATGAAATCCATAACTGTGTGGCAGCTGACTTCTGGTGAATGGGTGGGTTGTAGTGTGACTTTGTTGCATGTTTTTTTTCTCCTGCTTCTAGTTCTAGTTAGGTTGTGGTCCTGGACGTCCGGCGGATGGCCCGATCCTCCGGCCGCCTTACCACCTCGTCCCAGGAGCACGGCCGCGGGCTCTCCGTCCCCACCGAATCCTCTTCATTCCAGACCCACGGTCTCGGGCAGCCGCTGGCGGACGCCCTTGTCCTCGCTGCCCGAACTCCTCAGCACCGCGAGGCCGCTCGGCGGTAGGGGTGCAACGGATCAAAAAACTCACGGTTCGGATCGTTTCTCAGATCAGAGTCACGGATCGGATCATTTTTCGGATCAGCAAAAACAAAAAAAAGACAAGACAAATAAACATAAGTTTTGTCGTTTTGTTTATTAACACTTTTAAATTATTAAATTAAAATATATAAAATCAACTTCGCAATCTTTTCGCTGAAGTGGGTGCGCGACGGGATGTCGTAACGCTCAAGCACTTTCAGCATGTGTTTAAAGCCTTCGTTTTGCACAACCGAATATGACCTCATGTCGGCACCTATAAACACACCGAAGCGTTTGTGATGGCTTTAGCCCGGTCTGATTGTGCAACAAGGGGCTGCTTAAATGCCGCGGTGATAAGCGGTTGTTTAGCAGCCTTCGTTTTCACTCCTGTCAGTGAAACACCGGGTTGATGTCGCTTCAAATGCGTGGCCATGCTTGATGTGTTTCCACTGTCATATGTCTTTCTTGTGCCACAGTGCCTACACACCGTCACGGACTCACGGTTTTATCCACTAACCTCTTTCCTTCATCATTATATTTGACAGGGAAGCCAAAATGCTCCCATACAGGGGATTTAAATGACGCGGGGCGTTCAAGCTCCTCCGTTCCTCCGCTCGCCATGACCACGCTGTGTGTGGACTGAACATGCGCTCAACTTTTTTTTCATAAATCAATCCGCGGATCACGTGTGTGCCGAACCGAAGATATTGATCCGAACGGATCACGGATCAATGATGATCCGTTGCACCACTACTCGGCGGTGAGGGCTCCTCGGCAGCCTGTCCCTCCTTCCTCCCGGGTTTCGGCACCAATGTAACAAAGTTCAAAGTAGGGAAGGAAGGAGGCGGGAACCGGCATCATTCAAACAATAAACTTTAATCAAAATAAATAAACAATAATCCAGCAAATAAAAGGCCGGCAGCCACCTCACGGTCGACTGCCGGCCACACGAACATAAACAAACTTAACCTGTTTCCGGGCCCGGGTCCTCTCTCTCGATGGTCCGGTCGCTCGTCCTCTTATGCTCCCGAGCTCCCCCGTGAGGCATGCGGGGACCAGCGGTCGCACAGCTGACACTCGTTGCCACTTATGCCGCCGGCCCCGCCTTACCCGCCCCACGGCTCTTGCCCTGCCTTCCTCGCTACAATCATCTTCTGAAAAGCACAGTTGCTGGGACTGTGCATATGACTTGCAGGGCAATAGAGAGGCAAATGATGGAAACGCAATTTCCAAAACCGACAGAGGATATGTGGAGAGACATCGCATCAGAATTTTGGTCTACATAAAACTTTCCAAACAGCATCGTTGCCATTGATGGCAAACATATCAACATAGTGGCACGCGTTATTTCAAGGAGTTTGTTCTTTAATTACAAGAAGACATGCTCTATTGTTCTGCTTGCACTGGTGGATGCAGTCTACACATTTACTTTCGTCCAAGTGGGAGACTTTGGTAGAGCCAGTGATGGTGGGGTTTATCAAAATTCAGCTGTTGGAAGAGGCATGGAGGCAAAATCTTTGTCTGTACCAGCAGATAACCCTTTGACATGATCTGGTGTTCAGGATCCCATGCCATATACCATGGTTGCAGATGCAGCATTCACACTGAAGACCTATATTATGTGACTTTGCTTAATAGAACTAGTTGCTATAATCCCACTATTTCAGCACAGTTGAATTGCCCAATAGGACATTTCCCATGCCTTATGCAGGGGGAGCAGTCAAGAATATGAATAGAGGAAAGGAGGTCTGAGGATTCACTGGTTCGTCGGGTAGGTATCATCTGTGTTTGGGGGATAAATTATTATAGAAATACATAGCATACTTACATTTCCTTGCCATTGTCAGAGAGACATCTCATGAGTTGTGTGTCACAATTTCATCACATTATCCTGAGTGAAAGATGCCTTTTGGTGAGGTGCTGCTGATAATGCCCTTTGTATGGTTCCCATCAATGTGACACATTGTCAGTTGTGCACCTCAGCCTCATTGGGTGTTTCGGCCCTTTATCACAAGACACCCTCAGCCAAGGGAGGCCCACCGCAGGTTGATCAGACCTGGGTGTGTGTCGCATTCTTACAATTTCATCTTGCATAAACAGTGGGCAGCTATCACTGCAGCTCAAAGGCACCACAGTCGTTACCCGCCGGCCCTGAGAATCGAACCGGCAACCTTCTGGTCACGAGTCCGACACTCTTACCCAGTGGTCACCAACCCTGTTCCTGGAGATCGACCGTCCTGCAGACTGCAGCTCCAACCCTGCTTCAGCACACCTGTCTGTAATTATCAAGCAAACCTGAACACCTTGATTAGATAGTTCAGGTGTGTTTGATTGGGGTTAGAGCTGAAATCTTCAGGACGGTCGATATCCAGGAGCAGGGTTGGTGACCACTGCTCTAACCATTATGCCATAACTACCCAAACCATTAATGCGCACTGAGTGCCCCCGGTCCCATATGGCATACCATTACAACACATTACCAAAATCAACGCAACCATAAGCGCCAACCCGTTGGCTAAGGCTGTTATAGCCCCACTTGCTCCGTTAATGCAAGCTCAGTGCCCCCGGTCCCGTAAGGCATAACAATACAACACACAACACTATTTTATTACATGGTCACTTGGCAGCCCATATTGCATCCTTCCGTTTCAACCACAGCCACTGGCTGCTTCTCTCAGCGACAGTGGCAAATTCTTTGACTACTGTCCCTTGGGCCTGTCCTCTGATCCCCACTTTCTTAAGCAGCCTTGTAGTGGAATTGGGAACAAAGCCCCTGCAGCCCACTTCAACCGGGAACACTTTCGCTGTCCATCCCAGATCTTCAGCCTCCGCTGCCAAGTTGGCATACCGGAGATTCTTTCTTTCAAATGCTTCATTAATGGCCTCTTCCCAAGGTACAGTCAACTCAACTATGAGGACTGTCCTACTGGAGCTGGACCACAGAACCATGTCTGGCAGCAGGTTGGTCGCTGCGATTTCAAAGGGGAAAGTAAGTCTGTGGTTTAAATCAACTTGCATTTCCCAATCCCTAACTATATTCAGCAGTCCTGAATCTGGGTATGGTTGATGCCAAACCAAGTCCCCCTCTGCCATGTTGCACTTGTCCCACGATGTCCTTATGTCTGAGGGCTGCCTTTGCATCTCCTACCGCTGTTGTTGGGTTCCATTTCCTTCCTTTCACTAGTGCTGTAGTACTCGAGTCCGGTCTCGGACTCGAGTCCGGACTCGAGACGTTTTTTAATGGTCTCGGACTTGTCTTGGACTCGTTGGTATTTGAACTCGGACTCGTCTCGGACTTGGTCATTGGTCTCGCAATATATTATATAATATTAAGTGTTTACGGGAGACGCTAAACGGGAACGATTCAGCTGAACTGGTTCGACCGGTTCACTAAAAAGAAAGAACCGGTTCGAATGAATGATTCGTCCGCGGCGCGAACCTGCATCAATCATTCATCAAGCACGATGTCAGCGAGCAGCGGCATAATACAGATTGGTTTTACAAACCATAATAAATGTATCGACAGTGCGCTTAAAAGGAAACTTTTTGCACCAAAACTTTCCCCGAAACATGTGGGACAACATCCAATTTCGTAAGACACCTGCAAAGGCATCACAAAGAGAGGTAAGTTAATGCCATGTTTCAGAGTTAGCATTGCATTTGAGTATTTTAGAAAGTTTGGAAAGTAGGGCTTAAAGATAAGATTGATCATATTTTTATTGTAATTGTGATGAACATGTTATTTAAGGATGGGCACCGACGTGCTTATAAACGAGCCGTGGAGCCTCTGCTCTTTCTAGCGGCTCCTCTATCGAACACGCATGTGCACGGGCAGGCGCGCACATGCACGCACGCACACGCACAAAAGTGTTCATTGCTGCACAACCTTGCTGTTAGGTAGTAAAATTAAAATGACCTTATTTTATCTGCTTTTTGATCATTACAAACAATAATGAAAATGATTATCTTAGAATAGAAGATATGCTGTCTCTTGCGTCACATAAATTATCAATAGTTAAGTCTGTGGTCTTGTAGTCATGATTTTTTTCTGTCTCTGTCTTGACTGTCTCAATTGGACTCGGTCTTGACTTGGACTCGAACCTCTCTGGACTTGGACTTGACTTGGACTCGAACCTCTTTGGACTCGGACTTGACTCGGTCTCGACTAGTCCTGGTCTTGGACTTGTCTTGGACTCGACAATGGTGGACTTGACTACAGCCCTACCTTTCACTACTGTTGGAGCAGCATCTCTTACACAGGGATCACAGGATTCTTTGAGCGTCATATCTAACCTTGTTTTGCTGCATTTATATACCTCCACAAGGCTTGAAATGGGAAGAGAGAGAGCTCTATTCCCATACAGCCCTATGTTGCTAAGATATCTTGGTAGCCCAAGCCATTTCCTCACTTGTGTACTCACCAATCTCTCCAGGTTATTGGCGTGAGACACCGTGAGCTCATACCTTGAAATTGGCCACATCAGGCGTGGCAACAAGCCAAATTGGAAACACCAGAGTTTCAGCTTCCCAGGAAGAGCTGTATTATTGATGATTATATTAAATATTTGGGAATATATATTTTATTAGGTTCTTTGATAATGTTACAATACTTAGGCCTATGTAGCAACGTAATTTGCGTGATGTCACCAAACCTTTGGCCTCACCTCATGTCACGAAAGAGCCAAGCAGCTCCTGCCACCAGCCACATCAACAATACAAACAGAGAAATAAAAGTGAAGATGCAAGACGAGGTGCGAGAGAAATTAAGGTTGGGAATTTACATCATTGAAAGTAAAGAAGGTCAAGCTGCTAAATCTAATGTTTGGGACCGGTTCTCAGAAATAGTTGCAGCAGGAGACAACAGCAGTATCGGCTACGTGAAGTGCAAGGTTCTATGGTTCATAAGCGTGTGTTGTTGCCAGTTTACAGGGCGATGTAATCTAATGGCTGTTTCCAAGCACGTTTAGGCTGATATAAAGCCTATTTTCATTTACATTACAATGCCTAGTATGTCTAGTATGGGCGGGTTGTTAAAATAGATACAGTGCTGCGGGGCGGACAAATTATTTCATATAAGCGGGAGCATCACTATTCTGCACATTTTTTCTGTTACCGGCAGAGTTCCGTGGCAGGACCAAATGGTTTAGGGAATTATACAATAGTAACATGCATTGTTACATATAAAACAACACTCCAGTGTAAGAAAGTTCATTAAAACTTTGGAAATGCTGTTCTTTTGGCTAGTGTTTCATTAAAAATGCATGTTTTCCATAGCACTTTTGATTGTGATTACATTTTAAATAATTTCTTTGTTACAATTACTGGTTCATTTAGCATTTACACTAGAAATGTATTTACATTCAGTTGATAATGAAATAGACACAATCATAATGCTAATAGACAGGTCTTAAAAAATACATTGTTTTATTCCAGTAAGACAGTGCTTGATATGCTTTGATGACACTTCAGATTCAAATATTAGGTAGTCAAGTTTCATCAAACGAAACAGATTACCATCACATAATTGCCTTACCATCTGTACAAATAGCAGAAGCTATTTCAACCCAGGCTTTTTCCTTTGATGAAATGTCCTTGTAGTACCTATTGAAAGGATCATAAAGCATTTTATGCTTCTCGTCCTCAACGACCAGCCTCGTGTTGTCCATTGCGGTACGGCAATGAGGTATGTCACGTGCACGTTTATAACAAGTTCGTCAGAAAGAAGGCCCGATCCTCAGGTTTGATTCGGGTACTGCTAGAGCATATACAGTCATGTGAAAAAAATAGGCCACCCCATTAAATTTTCTGTTCTTTATTAAGAAATATTTACATATCACTGGCTAATCTTGCTTTTATTTTAGTCTGGAAAAGCCCTTTGACAGTATCTGTCCACGTGGTGAGGGATTGTCCGCGTCTGGAGTTGAACTTTTGCCCGCATGTTTATCGAACTCATTCTAAAAAAAAACAGGAAGCAATCACGCGCGTCGGCGCCTCGATATGCCTTTTCTGAATCATCATTTCATTCCCCTTCTATGAATAGAAGCGCGTGGCTAGAATTTTGACGATAATAGTGTACCCGATGGACAATCTCGATAATAAAAAACAAATAAAAACCATATGTCTTTACATACAGCGTCATCACATCGTTATAGTCGAGACCCTTGGCTAGTTGATAGAGAAAGAACACGCAGTGCTGTCCACAAACATCCGATGTAAAATCCTGAACTCGTCTGGTCGAATACCGCGTATCCGAGCTGTTGGTTACTAGAAAGTTTTTGATGGTGCGGGGAAAACGTTCATCGTCGGGCTGATTCCCGAAAATGTCGAAAAAACACGCAGATCCCTCTCGACCTAAATAAACGGCTAACTAGTGCTCACCCGGTAGCTCCGAAGCGTGAGTGTTGATTATTGCCATCGCCGGTAAGGTCCTTATCGGTCTTTCGGGTAGTTGATCGCATGCGAGAACACCTAGAAAATGAGCGTTACGCGAAATTTTGTCCATGATTGTCGTGAGCTGTAAAGTGTTCATTTTATAGATCAATAATGATCGACCAGGATCTGTCTGCGATTTGAAACTTGAATGATCGAATTGAACACCGCGTAAACGATTGGCGTAATGGTCTTAGCTAGCGCCTTTTTGAACCGCACTTCTAGCCTTATGTTCCCGGACTTGACGAGTGACAGGTGCTGTCCGCACTCTTCGTCGGGTGTTAGGTTAAATGCGAACAGGCTGTAGCCATTCATAAACTCGCCTCTATCGAATGCGAGCCCGTGGTTTTTCAGATGTCTCCCTGTAGACATCACGAAATCCGGCTGTAGCGGCTTGGTGGGCACTTTTTGACCGTCGACGTAGATGGCCAGGAACTCCATGTCGTAATGATTGAAAGTGAATGGGTTTTTATCGTACGCTCCGCTAAAGGTCATTATCGACCATCCCCAGAATGATTGATTTCGGCAGCGTTCCTAAAAACAAGTTTTCTTGATTCGAAATGCGGGATCCTGTAGGTATAGACAGGGTTTTCAGGCATACTCTGTCTATATGGTACTTTGCAGTAGCGGTGAGCAGATCCTTGGCATGCCCCAGTCTCACAGACGGCGACAAGCTGACTTTCTTGACAAATAGGGATGCCGAGACAATTTTTACTTTGTAGGCCACATCGTCGCTTCTCATCAGACAGAATTAGTTTTTGGCTCTGATCAAACGTATTTTAACGTCAACACCGTTTAACAGTAATTTTTCTTGAAAGAAAATGTCGCTGTGAATAGGCGCTAGTAGCTCTACCACCTTGCCACCCTTCGTGTAGTTCGACCTTTTCGTCAGACCCTTGTTATCGCCTAACGGGTCATTCTCGTCCATCTCTCCGGCCTCGTCCTTGTGAAACAGGCCTGATGTGAAAATCGTTTCCAACGCGTCTTTACTGTAGTTCAAAAGACATTCGATCATGCAGCGATAAGGGTAGGTGCTCGAACTCTGCGATATCAAACGGTCTCCGAGACTCACGTCGACTTGTGAAAATATGGTGGCTCCGGGGTAGTTTATCAGACCTACCTACGCGGGGTCAGGTATGTCGCCGCCGTTAGGTTTTGTTATTTTAAGTCTGAGAAAAAGTAACGTATTATTTAAGTCCAAGTAATCTTCTCCTGTCCCTGCGATAAAAAACTCCAATGGCGCAGAGTCTGATATAGCGGAAAAAGGCGGTACTTCTAAATAGGTGATTTTCTCGAGAACTGTCTGTGTCGGTGGAACTGAAAATAAATCCAGCTCGGACTTGATACATTCCCCGGACATGCTGTGCAGTAATGCCATGTTAGAATATGGTCTTTACGGATCTCTTAGCCGACTTGCTTCGCTTAACAGGTTTCTTACGCTTTCTTTGCGCTACTGAGCGTTTCTTCAGGCCGCTATTTTTTTTCTTTATCGAATAACCACGCCTCCTTACCCCCGGCGGTTTAGTCATGCGTTTACGAGCCATGACCATCAGACCAGATCCGAGTCTTATGAGCTCTCGACAGGGCGGTCGTGACGACATCTGACACGATGTTTTTAGCAGCCGTTTTTAGGTGCGGCTTAGCGATGCTGAATCCTTTTTTTAACAGGGGTACGGCCATTCTGAACAGACCTCTGAAAAGACCTCTTAGGCCTGCACCGTACATAACCCCTCCTCCTGCATATCCTGGCATTCCTCCGCCTGCCTGATTACGGTAATAGTCGACGTAATCGTTCGTATTCATTGTGTGGTGGTTATAATAATTCATTTTTTAAATTTCATCGCAGAAAATTCATGGGATCGGTCGTCGTTCAATTCTATGTCGACGTCTGTGAAGACCGAAGCGTAATGAGGATGTCGGTAACCAACACGTGCTTATGTTAGTTCATTTTCAGAGAACGGATTGTTTCGACGGCTTAAAGTGTAATTTTACTATGACCTTTCCGTGCGTAAATGGTACTTCGAGGTTTTGGTCATCCTTCAATAGCACGTCGATGTCCGTGATGACAGACTTGTTGACAGCCACGTAATGAGGCTTCTCATAACGAATCGTAATCGATTCCTTATCTTTACCCGAAACATGAACACATCTCAAAAGGGGGACATACGAATCGCCCACCGTTTGGTATTTGATATTGTCGGTGTAAACATAGATTATATAGAATCCTCCATGGATATCGGCTTGATGAGGGGCGTACGTGACAACATCTCTTTCAAAATCAGCTTTTTCATTGTAGTTGATTAGCCCCAAAGCATCGTCAGGTCGCACTCCTAAGATATTGGCTAGCTTGCCGTAGAATGATATTGAAATGTTAGGCTTCGCTCTCAGAAAGACTTTGTTTGTCAAGCGGTCGTGGCCCAAGGCCACCGACGGGGCTAGTACTTCGTTTATCACTTGAATCACAGCCTGAACATTAGCGTAGTACCCGGGGGTTTATACTGAGCGCCTTTGAAACAAATAAGCTGGATAAGTAAGCGCTTTTTGCGTGGCACTTGGGATTCGGGCTAAAGTCTATCTTTTTTCCATCGGCAGCGCTGGTGGGTTGGATGTGTAACGTAAAACCACCATCTTCCCGATTAAAGTTGTACCAGCTCCTAGGATATTCGATCTCGCACAATCCTACATGCCATCGGCCTTTCAAGTTGATAGAAGAGGCTAGTTTGGTTCTGTAACTAGATATCCGATTTTCAGGGTAGACCGACAAAGAAGCATTGCACGGGAGCGTAACGTAGAACCCCTCGTCGTCCATGTTAGTCGTTGACTCGAATGACATAGCAAATGATTCTACGAGGGTTTTAGGGCGCTTGCAAGTCCACCAGAACTTGTTTGTCTACAAAGCTGTTAAATTTCGAGGGCCACCCCACCCATTTGACTAAAACGAGCGTATTTTGGCCCTGTTTTTTCTGTCCTAAAATCTTTTCCACTTTAAACGTCTTGTCTTTGCTCATGATTATTTTTTGTAACTCTTCCTCGTAAAAAACTCTGTCGATGATTTCTCCATTGTAATCGGACAGTCTGTAGACCGCCGGCTGTCGCGGTATGCAGACCGCTACGGTGAAAAATTCTTCCGTGTAGTTCTGATCGTAACCTTTGGCGAACACCCCTCTCACTTTAGAAATCCTCACAACATCACCGACTTTAAATTTAAACTATCGCGCTTCGTTCTTTGTACCGCCTTGCAAGTTTTGAAACACCAAAGCCTCATTTTCTCTGCACACGTCGATCGGTCGCATTCTAATACTCCGGTGAAAACTGCTGTTGTAACCTTGCGTGATGTCTTGTAAAACGTCTATGTATCGCCGCGAATTAGTGGCCGTTAAAAATCTCCACATAAGACTTTTTAACGTTCTGTCAAAATGCTCGACGACGCTCGCTTTTAAATCGGTAGCCGTAGCAAAATGATAAATGTCGTGCTTTTTCATCAAATCTTGAAAATGTTTATTAAAGAATTCTTTCCCCAAATCTGTCTGTAATTTGCGTGGTACGTGTCCCTCGTCGAGTATAGATTCAAAGGCTTTAGTAACCTCGGGTCCGCTCTTATTCTTTAGCACACGCATCCAAGCGTACTTCCTAAATACGTCTATGCACGTTAGTAAAAATTTATGATTATCGTTTTCCGCGGAATAGGCGGACATGTCGACAAGATCCTCCTGGAACTGAGTATCCATACCGAACACTACGACTCTATTACGTTTGTATTTTATAGGAGCCGCTCTATGCAGCGTGTAAGCGTCCTCACCCGACAGCCATTCCGTAACCTGTTGTTCGCTCAGGCGGACACCGGTGTCCTTTAGAACGGCGTCTTTTAATCGTTTTTTACCTCCTAACGATCCAGGGTTGGATGGCGTGTAATAAGCTTGCTTCATGAGCTCTGCCATGTTAGCACTTCCTCTCTCCATAAAAGAATGAATAGCAAAATTTATGCGTTTTAAGATTTTATAAAAAAAAAAAAGAATAGCGATACATGACATAGAAGAGAATAAACAATCGGTTACTAAAATAAGTCATAATAAAACAATGGTTACATAGGCAGTAAAATAAATCATGAATAAACAATGGTTACATAGGCACTAAAATAAATCATGAATAAACAATGGTTACATAGGCACTAAAATAAATCATGAATAAACAATGGTTACATAGGCAGTAAAATAAGTCATAATAAAACAATGGTTACATAGGTACTAAAATAAGTCATAATAAAACAATGGTTACATAGGTACTAAAATAAGTCATGATTACATGATATGAACACACATGATTACATGATGAACACACATGTGATAAAGCCTTATATATTATCCAGCGAGCACAGAAAATATACGCAGGACATTAGGTTCTTGTCGAGAATGTAGTCGACTAGGGTTTCAACAATTTTACCAACGTTGTGTTTCTCATTTTTTTAAATCAGGGCCACGCACAGCTCTGTTACGTACGTGCACATGCACATGATCTCTTTAACATCTAGCTCGTCACTACATTCAGACACTATGTCCAAAACTTTTCTGACGCTCACGCAGATAGGCTCTTGACCAATCGTGCAGAAGCTGATCATTTCGCCCCACGAAATTGACAGTCCTTTCACCGTGATCATATTTTTCTTGAGATTTGACAGACGAACGCTATCCGCAGAGCAATCGTTTTCTGAATCGCAAGATGCGTTGATTAATTTAAGCATCAGGTCCACCATCTGTCTTTTGTAATGCTGTGGTAATTTCTTGAATATCTTAGTATTGCTTTAAATTGATATTAAATATCCATATATCCAAATATGTTTAAAAACTCACAGGCTTTCATGGGGTGTCCTATTTTTTTCACATGACTGTACCTGTCTGTGTATTACGTAAATGAAAGAAACTTTATAAATCATCTTATGGCTGATTTACTGACAAGATTTTGTACACAGTACTTTCACCCAAACTGAATAATTACAAACAAATTTATGGGGATATCATCTGAAATGGGTTTTTAAACATACTCCTGCAAAAACACAACAGTCTTGCTCATTCTGTGCATTTTGAGCTATTTTATTTTGAAATAATATTTTTTTTTCCCTCAAAAGTGTGCTGTCATGCCAAAGCAGCATGAGCAGCACAGCACGGCAAGCACGTGCTTTTTACTCGTGCGGTATGAATGCTCTTATCTATGGAAGGTAAATTTAAATAAATAAATTAAACGTTGAAAAGGAGAATGAAAACCAGCTGAACAATGTCATTATACACAACTGCGCGCACAATATGTGCCAAAATGAAAAATAAAATGAAATGATTTTCATTTTAATTTTTACACTGATAATGTGTTGTCCCTGTCAAATAAAAAAAAATGCAATTGGTGATTTGACATTTCATTTACACTAAAATCTCGATGCAAGACTGCCAATATGGTCCGTATACCTTCTGGTCATTTAATTTTCGTTTTAGAAAGGTACCCTTGTTTTTATTTCCTACTAATAATCCAGAACCAAGTGGTGGAAAAACGAGTACATTTTGCGGTTGTTCTGTCATTTACAGAAAAGAAAATCCATTGAAAACGAAAACAGAATATAACTAGGAACGCCCACAAAAACGTCACAAACTTGGTCGGTGTGTCGTATCTGGGGAGTCAGCGTGGGGAAAATCATATAGTCTATGGGCAAAACAAACGATCCTTTCCCCTTGACTGGAAATGCATAGCGTTAACCCTGTATGGCCCACGTAAAACCACTTTTCCCGTTCAACAGAGCAAGATACATAGAAAAACCGAGCCATATTGGGAGACTCTATGATTTAAATGTCTTAACATTAACATTAAATGAATACATTGCACAGTTTCGACTGTAGAATGCGACGTTCTCCCAAAACAAGTCCGTTATAACTTAAGGAAACTTTATAAAGGAAGCTTTATAAACTTATATAAAGTGTATAACGTGGCTCAAGGCAGCGATAAGCTACGAACACAATTTTTTCTGTTATTATGTTGATGTGGTATGTATCAGTGGTAAATAAAACAGTGTAGTCATTTGGTTATACATGGTCATTGTTTCGGTACATTAAGCCACGAAGCTGTTTCCTTAAAGGAGTCATATTGCACGGCTAAAACGAATATTATTGTTTGTTTTAGATGTAACGCAATGTGTATACACCATTTAAAGTTTAAAAAACGTTGTATTTTCCACATACCGTGCATGTTTGTATCTCCTCTTTGCCCCGCCTCTCTGAAACGCGCTGATTTTTTACAAAGCGAGGTGTGCTATGATTGGCCAATGATTGGTCAAATACTGCAAACATTTCACGGAAATGTAATGCCTCTTACCATATTCGGAACATCAGGTTCCAAAGCATTTGTACTGACAGGCAATACAATGAGATTTACAATAACACCCACCTTAACTACGTGTAGATTTGGGCGGTCTTAGTCAAATCATGTTACGAAGTTATGTAGATTCTCCGGGGTGTGGTTACACGAGGCGTTTCAGGCAAGTCTGGTTGAGCATTAGACTACATTATTAGTATAGATAGAATGCATCTTTTGTTCCCACACTTTCATTTGTGCAATTTTACATGTCTAATACATGCATGGGCAACGTATAACACACTAAAAACACAGAAAAACACGTACTTCCGCCATATGACCCCTTTAATAGACTAGTCTATGGAGATGACAAAAGTATGTATACAGTAAGGGTAATTTTAATCAAATAACTGATCAGTGTTGCAATTAAGAGCCATAATCATTCATATTTTACTTGGCCACTTATACGACTTTCTTATGATTAAAAACTACACAACTAGCCCTATGAAAGAGCGTAAGATAATAATCAGTCACACAAACTATACCAAACTAAAGGTACAATTGACCAAATCACTAAATGAATAAGGGTTTTTCACGTTAAGTGGGGAACGGGACAACACTGGTCTGTTTTTTATTGCTGTATATAAAATTTCAGATCTGGGTTTTTTTAGTAACTTATTAGACATTCAGAACACCACATAGCAACTTTTTGACACCGCACCAAGCAAAAACCAATCGTAATCATTACAGGGGGCTAAGATCAAGCACCTAACAAGGTCTACATGCGTTAAATCCAACAGAGTTTTGTGGGCGTTCCCAGTTATGCCGACCAAGTCTGTGAAGTTTTTGTGGGCGTTCCCAGTTATGGCGTTTAGTAAATTGGAAAGTGAGGCATTTTTCTGTTTTGTTTTCAAAGGATTTTCTTTTCTGTAAATGACAGAAGAACCACAAAATTGACTCGTTTTTCCACCGCTTGGTTCTGGATTATTAGTAGGAAATAAAAACAAGGGTCCTTTTTTTTAAATTACCTTTCTAAAATGAAAATTAAATGACCAGAAGGTACACGGACCCAATATGAAAATGAAACGGCAAATGTGAAAAATAAATTGCAAAAACATGTATACAAAGGTGTTTATTAATGCTCACACAATAATACTGACACAATTCAAATTAAAATGTAAAGTTTGATATTTAATTTTATTTTCTCTTATTTCATTTTCAAAGTCATGCAATTACATGTTAATCAGTGGGTGTGGATCAGCGTCTGCATTACTGGGAAAGGCCACAAAAACCTCATCCGTTTATTCAAAAGAACGTGTGTAGACCTTGTTAGGCGCTTGGTCTTATCTCTTTGTAATGATTACGACTGACTGTGCCTGGTGCAATATCGAAAAGTTGCAGTGTGGTGTTCTGCATCTCTGATAAGTTTACAGACGTCTGAACAGACGAACAAACTAAAGTATTGGATAGCCCTGCATCTATAGCGTACCCTGAACCATGCCGGAGCGCGATTGTCCCCACTCCCAACCCCAGCTGGAATGCGCTTACAATGCCACATTACCATGCTTCCATCATTACATTGTGACTGCTTTTAAGAAAACATAAACAATGTGATCTTTCTCAGCAAAATAGAATCCATCGTAATGTTCGGTTTGAGGTTGATTAGTCATACGACAGCAATATGAGAGTAAACGGCTCAGTATGCTTTTGTATGTAACAACTATGTAATAGTGAGTGAACTCGACCACTTAAAACTACACACTAGCAGTCACTTTCGTTGAACAGCTAAATTCCGTCTGTGTTCATGTTTATGCGTCCATGCAGTCATCGGGATTTTAATCATAAATGATCAAACAAGGTCAATAAGTGATTTGTTCTTGGAAAAAGTGTTTGTACATGCGTATCTCATTCACGCGTCAGTGCGGTTTGAACTGAATATGCTGCTTCTCCCTGCCGCTCACTGAACAGAGTAGAGCCAGCGAGAGGAGGTGCTGTGCTGTGCTGTGCTGGGAAATCAAAAACTCGCTCTCGCGGGGCAGTAGAAGTGAAGCAGAATGTTTCGCTAAGTAGCCAAGGCTTATTCAGAAAGTACACTGTAAAACTTTGCTGTAATTTCGCAGCAGGTTTACCAGTAACTTACTGTGGATTTAATGTACAATTTTGTTTTAAGCATAAATTTACCCAGTTTATATATTTTTCTTTCATAAAACTAGATTAAATATCTTGGGGTCACTTTTCTTGTTATGTAAATGTATCATAATTTAAAAAGTTCTAAATATTTTTACAGAAAACAAGAGAATAATGCTTAGGAAGAATGCAATGTTTTTACTTTGTTGCTGTGCTAATGCCAGTCTCTTTTTGCTCATTTTGAATCTCAAAACTCAAAGTGTTTAATTTTGTTTAAAGTAATTGAAAACAGTACTAATTAGAAAGTATATTAAATCTACAGTAAATTACTGGCAAACCTGCTGTAAAAACTACAGCAAAGTTTTACAGTGTAGCTAGATTTGTCTCTAAAGGGGTCTGAAAAGTCGTTAAATCCAGCGACAAAGTCGGCAAGTTGGAAACTCTGAACGCAGCAATAGGCCTTTTTCACGCTTCCGGGTTTTTGACTTCCGCATCGTTCGACACAAGGTAAACAATGTTCCGGTTACAGCAGTATCCAAGTCTAACAAGAGTGTCTGGATTAAATGTCTTCACATACATAATTTAAATGAGTTTAATACTGTATTACCGCCTGTTTAAAGTTAAAATCTTAATTTAAAAACATCTCGCAGAGGGGGTTCTAGTACTGCTGTTTTGGTCTTAATCTAAGGTTTGTACTGTTTACGGGACAGTAACCTGAGGAAGGTACTTGCTGATTTTAACTACTTAACTTGCATATAATAAATCCAGTGATGATGTTATCTGTCTCATTTTATTCTTTATATATGTTTGGTTTGGTCCTGCATTATATCGATAAAATAAACATTAGTAAAGGCAGCGCGTTGTGCTGGAAAGACATCAATCAATCACTTTCGTCAGACTCGCATCACACTTTCCGTTTCAGAAAATAAATAAAAAATGTCTAAAATATATAATATCAGACGTTTTACTTGCGGATGCATTGGATCATTGCCACGCATTATGGATGCGTGTTTTATTATGTCTGCTCTGTGTTACTGTGATAATGAATAATTGTTTATGTAGCCTAAACAGTATATTAAAATAAACGGAAGACCATGATTATTCAGGAACATTAGAATCGTATATGCGGTATTGAAAGCGACCCATTAAAAGATTGAAGTGAATGTGACCTATTTGTATACCAAATGTATTGAATTGGAGAAGGACAACAAAGCTGTTTGTGGTAAGCATTTTATAAAAAGGTCTAATTTATTAATATTGGTTACAGTGCAGTGTAATACTTTGTATTTCTTAACATTGGTTAATTTTAAAGTTAAACATTTATTACATTTTCACAATTTAAGTTTTAAGATTTTACATTTGGTATTATGAATGAACAAAGAATCGTATTTTAATTACAGTTAAAAAAAGAAACCTTACCTTAGCAGTTTATTATATCTTATTAACAAATATTAACGAGTTACACTCTATGTTTACAGTGTACCAGCATTTTAAAGTAATTTCTTATAATACAGTGACGCGATCACGTTTAATTAACACGCGAGCTAGGGTGTATAAACTCAAAACACTTAATATAATGAATATTAGTAGTCTGAGTGCACAAAACAGATAAACGCAAAGATATACATTTTTATTTGTAATAAAATTTAATATGTAGGGGAAGTTGCTTTACCCTGCGGTGACATACTGTAGTTTCTGAATCATGTGAAAGAGGCTTATAGTCCTCACAGCTCTCTTGTGCACCTCCTCTGCGTCATCTCTGGTAGTGCACAGTCTTAAAGGGGCCGTGCACGCAAGCTGTTTATACATTTCCATAGTAGGGAAAATAAAAATAATGGGAGTCAATGGGGGATGAGATCTGTTTGGTTACAGGCATTCTTTTAAATATATGCCTTTGTGTTCAGCAGAACAAAGAAATTTACACAGGTTTGAAACCTGTGGGAGGGAGAGTAAATGATGACAGATCTTTTATTTTTGGGTGAACTATCCCCTTTAAATGAAAATAAACGAATGTCGATTACAGCATAACATTTTGATCTGCTACAGCTTTGGGCATTACAGCCAATCACAGTTCTGTGTTTAAATATATACTGGCCTATCAGAGTAGTTTAACTGATTCACTGGTGAAGAAGAGTTGTGTTGAAGTGCGCTGCACTCACAGAGTTTATCATGAAAACCGTGTTGAGATAAAACGTAAGAAAAAGATGAATTGTGCAGAGTAGTCAGACTCTGTATAACCTGAATGAACAATAACATCCATAAAGAGTGCTTTCTTCGTTCCATGCAACTTGTGTGGTTTTTCTGGTGCAACTTCACGTAATCAGCATGTACAACCTGAAGCCATTGAGTGTTTTAGTGATGTTAAATGTTCTTGGATCATTTTCTATTTATTTCCTATTTGCATAACTGTTTTGATTTTCATGTTCCTTAGAGAACCATTGTGCGCTTGATCTTATTGCTGTTTTTTGTGCTTTGATAATTTATAAACGCTTCTGGCTTGTTTTTTAGCGTGCACAAACAATTGCATGCATTTCAATATCTGAAAGTATTAATCAATAAAAACAGTATAATTATGTTTTAATCTTCCAGCCCTATGAAATGAGTATGTTTTATATTCATAACATCTTATATGCTGCTCTGATCTACATCAGTTTAAAGACCCTTCTCGTGTTGCTGTTTCTGTGTAAATTATTAAGCTATCAGGGTTATAAAAACTGTGTTTTCAACATTTTCATTTTCAATCATGTCATGATTTACACAGGAAGAACCCAAATGCAGGCAGCAGATAAGGGGTTAACAAAAGGATATTTATTTAAACCCAAAAACACAAAACAAAGACCCACGTTGGGGTATAACATTAATGACAGAAATAACAAGGACGCAGACTAACTTTCAATAAACTGACATAACAAACACTGGAAATTAACTAAACTGCACACTTACTGGACTGGACAAGATCTAGACAGCAGGAACA
Source organism: Triplophysa rosa (assembly GCF_024868665.1). Taxonomy (NCBI): domain Eukaryota; kingdom Metazoa; phylum Chordata; class Actinopteri; order Cypriniformes; family Nemacheilidae; genus Triplophysa; species Triplophysa rosa. Next base: position 10,816,679 of record NC_079891.1, on the reverse strand, counting down.
CGAGCTTGAGCATGAGCATGAGCATGAGCATGAACATGAACATGAACATGAACATGAACATGAACAAAGAGACCACTGGTAAGGACACGGGTAAACAAGGCATACAAACACACAGCAAACACAATGACCGAAGACAGGACAATGAAACATGAGGACTATTTAAAGGGGAGCAAATCAAGAGGGAACAGGTGCGGGACATGAACTAATAACAAGCAATAACGAGACGAAAGGGCGGGAACAGAGACGCAACACCGGAGAGAGAGGGAATGTGGAAGGCCGAAACTTCTCTCTCCACATAAAACAAGGGATCCTGTCGTGATTCTGCCGCAAGATCAAGAAAGACATGACAAGATGAGGCAGAATCACGACATTCTATCATCTATATACATTCAGAATTACATTAATCTCATCCCAGATAGCACAGTCCATCTGGCTTACGTCTATTTGACGTCTGCATTTACATCTGCAAGACATCTGCAATACATAGTTTGCTCATCTGCAATACGTCTCGGAGACGTCTGAACATCTGTAATACATCTGCTAAAGATCTGGAGATCTGTTGCTAAACATCTTAGAAAGAGCTGCTTTACATCCATTCTAAATCATAAACATCTTACAGACATCTTCTAGAGGTCTATATGACGTCTGACAGCAGACATCTCCGAGACGTATTGCAGATGAGCAAACAATGTATTGTAGATGTCTTGCAGATGTAAATGCAGACGTCAAATAGACGTAAGCCAGATGTATGTGTGCTATCAGGGATTACGTTGTGCATTTGTTTTGTATACATTTGCCACATTTGGGAATTTTGGGAAATAAATTATTACTTGTACCTCTAATCAGCAATCCTAGGATTTATTTATGATAAATCAATGCCAGGTCAGGGTTACACACAAATTTTGACACACCCGCTGAAATAGCCTTGGCCACCCCATATCTAAAACTCTACTTCTGCCACTGCGCACACAGTGCCTGACAGCTTCCTCTACTTAAATGAAACTGCAACCATTAAGTCAAGTGTCCAATGTTTGACACTTCATATTGTGTGTAAGTTACTTTTTAACTTTATAACAACAGTTAACACTTTAGCACCAAATTACTTCCATAAATAAACTTGAGTGGTATAAAGCTGAGGTGGGGATGGAAACATACATCGGGAGGGCAGAGGGAAGCATTCATCAAAAACCGGTCGGCAGTGACTTTGAAGTCTTGAGAGGTAATAGAGAGAACAGGACGTGGACCTCAGAGTTCATGTAGCCACACTGTGGGTGTAAGAGTTCACAATAAATGATGGTGACACGTGGTGCAGTTGGATTACACTGTTTTGCGTGTGTGTGTGTGTGTGTGTGTGTGTGTGTGTGTGTGTGTGTGTGTGTGTGTGTGTGTGTGTGTGTGTGTGTGTGCTTGCGTGGGGGGTCTTGTTTTTATATCCCGGTGGGGACCTAAACCTGAATGCACACCAACACATGGGGACTTGTGTCACCGTTGGGACCAAAATTGATGTCCCCCTTGTCAAAAAAGCGTTTAAATTGTACAGAACAATATTTTTTTTAATTTAAAAATGCAAAACGTTTTCAGGTTTAGGGGTATGGGATAAAATATTTATGGTTTAAAGCACACGGTGCAGATGCACTCAGGGCATGTCCGAATCCACTTTTGCTAATTTAACCCTTTAGGCGCCAGGGTTTTTTTGGAAAACATGCTGGATTTTGACATCAAGATTTCAAAAGCTTGTGGCTTGAAAGGACTTAAAGACAGAGATCTTCTGTAAATTATAAAAATGTTGGGCATGACCAAAAGTTTATGTGGGGTGTAAATATACTCATCTAATTAGCATATTATGACATCATCCAGGGTGGCCAACATGAATTTCATAATATTCAGGAAATAGTAGATATTGAATTGATGTTTGAACTTATTTGCATGTTTTTTTACTCTTTGATCCTTATTCCAAATGATCAGGAAAAGAGGAAATCAACAGTAAAACTATTAGTAACTATAGTAAAATTATTACTATATTACTGTGCCATAGTAAAATGCATGTGCCTATTTTTTGATCAGTTGACCAGCTATCTGCCCAATCAGCTGCCTCTACCTTTAGCAACAGCTCTCCTATGGACACTACGACCACGTTCATCCCTGTCACCCCCATCTCCGTTAGGCAAAGGGTCGAAATAATCGCTCGTTTGTGCTTCGTGAACATTCGCGCCTTGCACGGTGGCACCATTGCGCTGCACAGCTGTACCGGGAGACGCACGGTGATTAGACGACCGATCGTGATTTCCAAAAGCCAAATATTCCCCTTCAGAGTCAGAATCGGCGAATAACATTCGCAACACACCCTCGCGGTACAACCTTTTATTAGCAATTTGGCAATTTTCTCTCACAAATCTCACAATTTACTCTGACGCTCTGAACTGAACTGCTTCCGCTTCAATGACACATGATAGCTCACTTGCTCTGCTATTTGCTCGAACACTTTGAATGGGAACATGACGTCATTTTGGTCTAGAATCGAAGTACTACATGTCTGCCATCTAGTGGTATGGAATACAAATGAGATATTACACCATAGTAGGATCTACAGCCTATTTTATGAAGTATGACGTCTTGTCGCAATTCTGTGACTTTGGCGCTTAGAGGGTTAACAACGGGAAAACGGTCGGCGCGCCCGGGCGCATGGTCTAAACAGGTTGTCCCGATTCTCTTGATGAGTAATGGGTGATTTTTGGGCGTAACGTGCAGTAAACCAATCAGAGTCTCATCTCTCGTTGTGCTCGCGCCATGGCGGAATTTGGCTCGCGCCGTGCTTACGCGGCGGAATTTGCAAGAGCAAAGACTGGAGGCTTCTCTAGAGAGGAAACGCATCTGCTCGTGCGTGAGGTTAAAGCGCACGAGCAGATCATCTACATGACAAGCCGGCTTTCTTATCTTCATGTACACAATAATAATATTTTACATTGTAATCCATTTATTTTTTATATTTGGCATGTTTGTGTGCTGCTACGCTTCCCTCTGTGTAATAAGTAAAGTGAAAGCGCGTTGTATGTGGACCCGCCCAGAGGCGCATTTTCTACTAATGCGCTCTTTTTTTTAAACAAAAAAAAAATTGCGCCATTGACTTTAGACTTTAGACCAGGTTTGAGTTGGTCTATGGCGCAGTCTATTTTCAGTTCCTCAAAATAGCAACACGCCAACAATGCGCCTGAGCACACCTCTTTTTTAGACCAACGCACATGGGCGCACAAATGAGCGCAAATGCATTTGCTATTTAAACCATCATCCATCATGGGTCACTTCTGCACCAAGGTATGTGAAGCGCTCTACCTCCTCCACGCCATTTTGCCCTACTCATAGTGCAACCTCCTTCTTTTTGCTGTTCACCTTTATCACCTTGCACTTCTGGGTGTTCCGTTTGAGTCCTACCCTTCCTGCATTTTCTTCCAGTCTTGTAGTCTTCGTCTGCAGCAGGTCGAATGTCGATGACAGTAGGGCTATGTCATCGGGAAAGTCTAGGACCTCAAGTACTGTGGTGAAATTCCATCGTATGCCGGTCTTCTTTTTCTCCACAGTCTGTCTCATGACCCAGTCGATGATCATAACGAACAGGAATCCTGACATGCAGCAACCTTGCTTGACTCATGTGATCACTGGGAACCATTCAGTTGTCTCCCCTTTGTCTATCACTGCGCACTGAAAGTCTTCGTTTAGTGCTTTGACGATAACGATCAGTTTGCTTGGTATGCCACATTTCTTCATAATCACCCGCAGGCTTCTTCTGTCAATGGAATCAAACACCTTTTCAAAGTCCACAAACTGAACGTACAATGTGGCGTTCCACTCATTGGCCTGTTCCAGGATGTTTCGCAGGATGAAGATCTGATCAATGGTGCTCCTTCCTGCCTGAAATCCAGCTTGCTCTTTCTGGAGGCATCCATCAACTCTATCCTGAATTCTTCTGATCAAAATCTTCCCAAGTATTTTGCTGGCTATCGGTAAGAGGGTCACCCCTCTCCAATTACCGCAGTCTGGTAGGTTTCCTTTTTTGGGGGATCTTGTAGATCAGTCCCTGTTTCCATTGGTCCGGTACTCTTTCCTCCTGCCAGATATGATCAAAAATTGGTTTCAGTTCCTCACAAGAGCCATCCAGGTCTGCCTTAATCATCTCTGCTGTAACTTGTTATATCCCTGGGGCCTTGTCATTGCCTTCTTGATTCCCTGTTTGGTGGGCGATTCTACTTGAATCTGAAGAATTTCTTCCCATTGATTATCTTCATCTTGTGGTGGTTCTAGAGGCTGTTCTCTATTTAACACTTCCTGGAAGTGCTCTTCCCACCTGTTCAATCGTTCTTCTTTCCTCTTCTGGAGTTTCCCATCTTTACTCTTAACTGCAGCCATCTTCTTGTGACCCTGACCTGTCAGTTGTTTCACTATTTCATACACCTCATTTTGCCTGCCATTCTCTGCTGTGCTCTGTGCCCTCTGCGCCTTCTCCGTAATCCATTTTATTTTGCCCTCCCTGATGTTCTTCTTAACTTATTTGTCCTTTTGCTTGAATGTTTCTTTCAGCCTGTCCTTGATTCTTTCCGATTTTGTGCTGTGGCTTTTTCCTTTTATCTCCTTTCTCTCGTCAATGAGCTGCCATGTTGCTTTACTAATCCATGGTTCACTCTTACCTTTCCTGTAACCAAGGACTTCCTCTGCAGCACTAACATAGGCCTTCCTCTGCTGTTCCCACATTGTATTTATGTCCTCACTGTCGCCACTCTCATCCTTTAGTTTGGTCAGCTTGCTTCTGACTGCATCAGTGTATTTCTTCCTGGTTTCCTCATCATTCAGTCCCTCAACATCCAGTCTTGGTTTGACTTTATTTTGCTTCCTGTTGGTGCTGAGTCACAGCCTGATTCTCGTTTTCACCAAGTAATGGTCACTGTTCACATCAGCACCTCTCTGCACTCTGGTGTCCAAGATGGAGGACCTCCACTGCCCGCTGATTATAAGGTGGTCGATCTGGTTCTTCACCGTTCCATTTGCTGATACCAATGTTGCTTTGTGAATGCTCTTGTGCGTGAATAATGTGCCAGTTATGATGAGACCATTGATCTCGCAGAATTCACACAACCTCTCACCATTGTCATTTCTAGCTACAAGCCCTTGAGTGCCCATTATCCTTTCATATCCGTTGTTGTCCTGACCAACCTTGGCATTTAAGTCTCCCATCACGATAATTGTCGTGTCTGTTGCATTGGTCCACAGTTTGTTGTGGTTACGATTGTAACCTTTGTTCCCTGATGGAGGGAACGAGATGTTGTTTTGAGAGACAGACGGGGGTTTGATCTTGAGAACCTATCATCTCCGAGAGGAATTTAAAAACACCAATGAACATGGTGAATGGCACACGCACGCCAGTCTCCACCCCGTGCATACGGGTATAGGAAAAACACCCCTCGCTCAGACTGCCTTTCGCATTCATCCACTTGCTAGTGGCACGGAGTGCGCCATAGCACCATAAGACATCAATTTTTCTTTTTTCAGAGACTGGCGTACGTGTGTCTGTCACGGTCCAACCGTCTTGTTTATGAAATTCTAGTCGTGTGGCGGGATCGGGACGGAGCCCTTAGGTTTTATGTGAGAAAACCATGAGTTGTTTGTTTTTACCTCTCATGTGTTTTCTCTTGTCTTGTCATTGGCCCCGCTCCTCTCGTTTCCTTGTTATCTTTCCCTGAGTGTTTGATTACCCACACCTGCCCTGTGTCGTTATCCCTCGTTTGTGTTCCCTTTATATACCCTCATGTTTCTTTGTCCTGTGCTCGTGTATTGTATGTGTTCATGTTGTTGCCCGTGTTCCTATGTTGTTGCCCGTGTTCCTGTTCCATGCCTTGTTCTGTGTACTGTGTTGTGAACCCTGTACCTTGTTTCATGCGTTTTGTCTACCTGTTCCCCGAGTTCTTGCCCTGTCCGTAAGTTTGGTTTATTATTTAGCCTTCGTTTCTGTTTTGCCCCATAGTGGGAAGTTTTTCGTTTTGTATTTATCTCTGTTCTGTTTTCCCCATCTAGGGTGTTTTGTTTTGTGTTTTTATATTAAAGTCTTGTTTTGTTAAACCCCTTCACGCCTGCCTGCTATTGGGTTCTTTCTCGCCAGTCGTGACAGTGTCATTCGCCAAGTTCATTGGCGTTTTTTAAAATCCTTTCGGAGATGATAGGTTCTCAAGATCAAACCCCAGTCTTTCTCTCAACACAACGTTGAGAGACCGACTGAAAGGGAACTGTTATTTCTCCTCATCAACTCACTCATTGTGTGGGGCATACGCCTGGATTACTGTCAGTCTCCTGAATCGAGAATAACACCTTGTTGTGATTATCCTACTGCTGACAGGTGTCCACTCCATCAGTGCCTTCTCTGCTTGTTTAATGACTAGTGTGGAAACTCCACCTTCCTGCAGCGCTTCATCTCCTGCATACAGCACTGTTTGTCCTGTTGCCAGCTTCTGTCTGCCTGCTCCTGTCCATCTGCACTCGCTGATCCCAAGCAGGTCCAGCTTGTACTGATTCATCTCTCTGGTGATTTGTGTGGCTGCCCCCACTCTGTACATACTCCTGACATTTTGACAGATTGAGAGTTCTTGTTTGGGTGTGTAATTGAGGCTCAAGGCTATGGAGCGATTTTAGTCTCATTAATTATTCATGCCTAAAACAAGATAGACACATGCGTAAACAGTTCCACATGAACAAAACCTAATTTACGTGCACAAAGTATACATATACATTTACAAAAAGCAATCACGTGCGTAAAACAAAACTATTTTCTCATAAAGTACGTTTTGCAAACATACGACTGTGCGCAAATATTTCGAAAGTTTAAAATGTACACGTTTATCGTGTTATTTGAATGTGCAAATCGTCACACAAGTGTGAATTGGCTTAGATGTGTGTGTGTGTTTTTTGAGACTCTCCTGGCAGCGCAACCCCACGTGGGTTGTCGTACTCTTTAGCCAATCAGATTCAACCTTACCATTCAACCAATCATAATCGTGGAGAGCACAGAACTCAAGGAGCTCTAATGTTAGCACTAAAGGCTCGTTTGTACAGTTTCGCTAATCTACTCTCTGAGCTGTGATGCTGTATTAAAACATAATACAGCCACGCAATAAATCTGTTTTTATTAATTTATTTTGTACGAGAAAAGTGAAATAGTGAGTGAACATGACCACTTAAAAACTACACAACCAGCAGTCACTTCCACTGAACTGCTAAAATCCGTCTGGGTGACAAACTGTGCCTGATAGATGAGATATGTTCATGTTTGTATGTCCATACAATGTATGTTTAAAATGAACAAGGACAATAAATAACTTAGTTCTTGGAAACATTGTTTTGTATGGGCACATATATGTGTAGCTGCGCAAAAGGTGCGCAGAGCCGTTTTCCTTGAGTCCTGTGCTCTCCGTGTTTATGATTGGTTGAATGGTAAGGTTGAATCTGATTGGCTAAAGAGTATGACAACCCACGTGGGGTTGCGCTGCCAGGAGAGTCTCAAAACACACACACACACATCCAAGGCGATTCACACGTGAGTGACGATTTGCACATTCACATAACACGATAAACGTGTACATTTTAAACTTTCGAAATATTTGCGCACAGTCGTATGTTGTTTGCGAAACGTACTTTATGAGAAAATAGTTTTGTTTTGCGCACGTGAATTGCTTTTTGTGCATGTATATGTATACTTTGTGCACGTAAATTAGGTTTTGTTCATGTGAAACTGTTTACGCATGTGTGTATCTTGTTTTACTTGTGAATAATTAATGAGACTAAAATCGCTCCATACAAGGCAGCGTAACATAAATGGGGAGGCCACACACAAATTAAGTTAACTCAAAATATACATTTATTTCAATAAATAATTCTTATAGTACGCAAAAAAATAAACTGGTGCTGGACCCACACGCTGGAAAACAGAGATCGTTTGTCACTCATCATAGGTAACCAACCACACCTACTGCTTGACTCCACCTTGGAAACCTTGCAAACACAAGAGAAAAACACAACAAACAGACAAGCGCCCTCTGGCGACAAAAAGATGCAGCTAAAGAACTGCAATAAATGCATCAAGAAGGCACAAGGGAAAGGAGACCGTAACAATACCATAGATATGAAACTTCTTGATTTCCAGATTTCACCATAAATGTATTGTCTCACAATGGCAAATCTGTTCGAGGTATCAGAAACCCCTTTGCAATTTCGCATCTTCAATGTCTTGGCAGCATGTTCACCAAGTTTGGTGGCCATCACATGAATCCCCTAGGAGTATTTAAATGTCATTGCATGTACTTTTCAATCCAAAATCCAGGCCTTCATCCTGCACTTCGGTGCTTGGGCCCTAATTAAACCAAGGGGAGTGCATTACCTTACGGTTTGTGAGTTGCTTACGATCCATCACTCAAGTTAATAATCTCTCAATTGAATATCTACAAGTTGTGAAGAAGAATGCTCTTATGTTGTACCTATCACATTCTGTATTGTCTGTCAAACTTCCATCTCATTCTATTTCTGTACTGTTGTCCTTGTTGTGTGGTTTCATGTCGAAATAAATTACGAATGCAAGGCGAGAAGCTGTAAAATTTGTTGTATCTTCTATTATCTCCATGTTAAAGGCCACAAAAGCTCTTCAGTGAAGTCAGCCATTAAGCAATGACAGGTATTGCTATCAGGCTTCTTTATAGCCTATTACCTGCGATGACAGCAGTTGCTGCACAGCGACTGTACAGCCTATCACATTATTTGCAGCTAAAGTCAGCTACTGTGTCATTCTGGCTCATTTTCTTGACAGTGCTATCATAAATCCATTGTGCCACCGGGGGGGGGGGGGGCAAACTGTCGGCCAGCTCGATTACCTCCAGAGCCTGAATGGATCTTGAGATGTATGTAACAGCCAATGACTGTTATGGATCAGCCAAGCCAATTGCACCTTTCTTTCTATACATCTATTTTTCAGTCTCTCTCTTTCTATGGTGGTACAGTATAATAGATGGCAAGAATTGGTTTGACTATTATCAGAAGCATTACAGAAAAAATTGACTTCTATGAAGTGATATGCTAAATATAGCGCTTTAGCCGCCTGTTTGCTTCACACATCAACCTTTTTTTAGGCTAAAAAAAGCACAATATATTATACCATTGTTGTCTTTATTTTAAATACAGTTGTCATTGGAACATGCTAAACAACAATTCTCCCTAATTCTAGTACTATTCCTTTTAAAGAAATAGCAGACAGAATACTCATAAGTCTCAGATAAAATCTGTGGATCCGTGTGTTAATTTGGGGGGAAATTACAGGTTGCAAAAAAGCATAGTAGATTTATATTGAATAATAAATGAGCACAGGAGGCGGAAACTTTCTAATTGTCTGGAAATCCAATGAGATTTTTTTTCAAAATTCTGTGTGAACAGATTATGTGGTTTAAGTTTTTTACAGGCCTGATTTATCATTATTATCATATAGATGCAATTATCATGCATTGAGTGTTCATTATATGTCAGTAACATCTATAAAAAGTTTTAAGTAGATTTTATATTGTTACTGAGTCATCACACTAAATTTGCCATAACTAACTGCCTTTTCAGCCTTTCCTGAATAAATAAATGGCATATATCTGAATAAGCTTGGCAATTTAACCAGCAAGGTTGCATCTGCTACCTGCATCTGTTCATCCTTCTATTCAACTATTTGTCTATGCTTTGTGGCCAAGTATTGGGCGAAGGCAATTTAAACTCACCTCCCACCTCCACTCCTATTTCCCTTTACTCTGTGGGTTATAATGAGCCAGCCAGCACAAAAACGGGAAAACTTAATGAGTCATTACAAATCAAGGCCTGCAACCGCTCTCAACCATCCTTTTATATGCTCTTAATACCTAATTCTCCTTCCATTCTCCTCCTCCTCTTCTCCTTCTTCCTCTCCTTCCAGATTGGCAGAATAAGCTTCAACACCTCCCTATCTATTAGAGACAATTAGGAGCTCATGGCTCTTGGTGTGGACTGAATAGAACTTCACATCTCAAGGGCTCCCAGCTCCCCAAGTAGCTGTGCTCAATAAGGAATGTAAAGGTGGCCCTTTCACACCCATGGCTTTCTTTCAGTTTCTTTTTCTTTTTTTTCACAGGAACAAGCATCAGATGAAAACCAAAGCTGTCAAGAAAGGACAGAATGGTCTGACTTAATGAGAGAAGGGTGTTTTATTTTTTTCCTTACATCTTGTTCCAGAGCTGTAAAGTCATATTATACCATCAGTGTCGTTTGTTAGCTGAATAAACCATGGCAAAGTGCCATGACATGACCTAAAGTGAAAAGCAGGTTCGGTATGAATCCTCTCTGCAGGAGAATGACACGTTAACAAACAGATCCAAAATGTACAGCTTGTATCATTAGTATTTCTGAGATGTAAAAGCTGTTTCTAGAACTGTTTTTTTCTGTCTCAGCAAAAAGACACCCATCTCTGCAAAATCTTCGCACTGTGACGGGAATGGAAAAGATTTGATGTAGTATACAATAACAATTTACAGTAGGAGAAACACAGATAATTTGGATTAAAAAAAATGCTTGTTAGCTGTTCCATGGCAAATACATCTTCAAATTTGTAATGACAAAATGCAAAATATATTCCACCTATCTAGCATTTTTGTATTTGTGAAGATATTCATTATTTCTCTTGGAAAAGAGCTTTTCTTTCAATTTTGGAGGATGGATGGATAGATGAACACTAAACCACTTTGGAACAATTTAGAAAAAAATAACAGATTTATATTTAGAAAGTCCTTTAACAGAGTACAGGTGATAACAAGAACCAGTTGTTCTCAGTGATATGAACTTACTTTAGATGAGTTAAAGTGCTTTAAAGTTTAAAAAAATAGGCAATAAAACCTTCAGCTCCAATGTAGTAGCCTAATATTCAATGTCCCATAAAATATTAATGTGTGTGGTACAATTCTGTTAGTTCCATTACATTAAATGGCTAGTGTCTATAAACATGGCGTATGTGTATTTATTTACAAGCAGAGAAGCTTTCAAACCTAATAGCAGGTGCTGACTTCTTTTGAAGTTGTGTTTATAAATATCGAGTCAGGCACGTTCATAAGTGCCTATACATTTGAATGTGAACACTGTCGAAGTAAAATGTGTCCAGGAAGGGGATTAGTAAATTAGTATTTATGACCATGACTTTGAAGTGATTTATATTTTGGATGCATATAATTATATAAACAATTTGCAATGTTATAATTACATGGAAAACGTTAAATAAAATGGCTGCATAAAATACATCCAGTGTTTTTCTTAAAGCTCATTTATATATGAAGTCAATGTGGATAAATGATGCTTCCTAACCAAATATAATTAGTAGCGTGTTAAACTGCTAATCAGACATGATTGCCTGTTGGCTATGAAGAGAATCTCTCATGCTCTTTTGGAGAGAGAGACGGGACAGAGAAACTGAGCTGATTGTACCTGAATGAGAAATACTAATTTCAGAATTAATAATCGTGATGCAATGTAGTGCAATTTCTTCCGCTATAGTTACAGGTGTTTTGTTTGAATGGAGCAATTTCTATATTCTTTAGCATCTGCAAATATGTTTGTGAAACTGTTATCATTATTATCAAGCCTTACTGTAATATAATCTCAGATGCCTCTACGTGAAAGGTGAAATCTGATAAATATACATAAATTTACTTTTTAGCTTCCCGTTAAATAATTGATGCTACAAACTTAAAGCAAAGACAATCATTTGGTTCCACCTGTTAAATTTATATAGCTGGGAGGCAGGAGGTGATAAGACAGAATCCAAGACTTTATTCAAAACTAGAAACATGCCAGATCTAACATAATCCAATCGGGCCTGTTTTCATGAGCTTTGTCTTGTATTTTTTGCTCTTCTTTTGGACTTTCCTTTGGTTGCAGCATAATGTAGAAAACCAGAAATGACACATTTCGGTCGCACTTGCATGGCGTAGCAGCCCCAATCCAAACAGCTATTCTCTGGTAAAACCCTTGAAGACCCACACACATCTAAATCTGGCCCGGAGGGCAACAGACTCTACACTGCTGAGATAAAGCAATTGAGGCCAAAAGAAGAAGAAAAAAAAATGCATTTATTATATAAATATATTCTAAGCTTTGCCATGGCAACATGTATATGTATCTGACTTTCCAGCAAAGCAGAGCCGGTATTCTGCAGTAGAAGAATGGGGGAGGGTAATCACCCTCAGAGATGAACAGCCCACGGAAAAGTGCTACACATGGGTGAGAGCAACTCACACATCACCATGGTGGGAGGTGAAACAATGCCGTAATAACAGCCGAGGCGTCAAGGACCTAAAAAGACAGTAAAAGATGGTTAAATGGTCAATTGTCTGGCAAAAATGCATAACAGGGCTGTTAGAGGCTAAGCCTCAAGCTAGGCCCTGCACAATGACACATAAGACCTACCCACCTCTAAAACTGTTAGATTTTGTTGGTGGAGCTTCCTTCCACAGAGCTGTTCTACCTCCACTTTTGGCGGGGCCGTCTTTGGTTAGTGAAAACTTCGACAATCTCCAAAACATGGCATCTAGAGTCTAACAAATGCAGAAATCCCGACATATCAGGGCCTTCCGGGATTTTACAGCAAGACAAAACAATCTGATAACATTTTAAACAAACCAATATAAGCATTGTTTCTGAGCATACCTTGAAATTTTGCTGCAAGCATTGAGTTCAGGTGAGAAAGTTTTATCCATGCATACTCTTTAGCAAACTCCTTGCTCAAATTATAGAGCGGTTAGAAATCCACAGTGCAGCTTTCAAAAACTATACACTGTGCCACCTTACTTTTGTACTATCGACACATCATGAAGATATAGTAACTGACAGCAATACAAACACAGAAGGTTGGAATAAATAAAAAAACAGTAGGACATAATCACTGCAGTATTATCCGTTCAAAATGTATTCATTCAAAAAATAAGAGCAGATTTCCTGCAATCCTGTCCAGTGACTTTGAAGAGTGACTTTGAAAAGCGGTAACAGTTATTATGAAACAAAATAATAAGCTCTTGTGAGAAGATTGATTGTTTAGCAGATTGTTGATCTTTATAAATCAGAGCTAAGGGATGGTTTATGGCATTATGGGCTGTTGCCACCGTGGTGCTTTTGATTTTCTGTCAACATCCATTGACAAAAAAACAGTGCGATCTGTTGACAAAACATCAAGCGAGGACAACAAATGGATTCTTACAGCATTCAAAGTGTATAAGTCTGTTTAAAGCATTTTGTTTCTGTATTTTACAAATTTTTCTGCAGTGTACCTTCTAGTGAAAATCAAGGAAAAGCACACAAGATGTTTTATCTACTGTTACATATGCACAAAACATATTGCATCCACATTCTTTACAATAGAATCATTGTTAACTGAAAGAAACTTTACAAATTACTTACAAAATAGGCATGCTTTTCAAATTTATTTTTCCTTCCTAGACCACATTTTTTAATCTTATATACTGAATAGGATTTTTAAAAAATATTCATGCTTCAGATTTTGCATCGCATATTTACACTTTTTACATCTGAATGTGTTTGAATGTTCAGTTTATGATAGTGTGTTTATAATGGTAAAAAAACTATCCTTAAAAAAGAAATTTGTTTCATTTGCATTTAAACTACTAGTTACTACTACCAGTTACTAGTGAAGTAACACATTGTTATTCATGGATTGGAGCAATAATAACAAACAGTCTCACATCATAATGATTTGTGTAAGTTACACAAGTTATGGCGTCACATTAAGGTATACTGAAGGGCTGAGGATGAGGGACGAGAGCAATTGTACACTGCAAGCACTACACTACACCCTGGGCTAACACTGGGATATAGGCTCCTGTGGCCCAAATAGCAGATAGTAATGGAGCATTTCGGTAATGCTTTAGATTACGGGCCGTAATGTACCGCATAATTAAAGAGGATTTACAGCATAAGTAATTGTAACAATAATGTACCTCTACAGTACATATCTGTAGATAAAGGGGAACAATATGCAAAGTTTGGAGAGTAAAGGGGTAAGAGGAAGAAAAATTAGAAAAATTATTTATGAGGGAACTGCATGCCATATAAACATCCAAATCAAACCGCTCTTGAACAACTTGATTATAGTCTCATAAGACACATTTTACACATTAAAACTCATCAAAATAACTCAGAATTGAAAGAAATTATTTGTGACCAACAATCCTAAAATCAATCAAATAAAAAAGTCAAAAATCAAATTTACAGTTGACAGTCTGCGTGCTTCATTCGTGCTGTTTTGCTTGCGCAAAAACTGAACACATCATTTCAGTTTTAAAATACTTACAGAATAAACATTTTTTTGCATTTCCTGACTTCTTTATTCCCCAAACTTTGCGTATTGTTCCTCTTTACCTACAGATATGTATTGTAGATGTACATTATTGTTACGATTAGTTATGCTGTAAATTCTGTTTAATTATGCGGTACATTGCAGGCCGTAATCTAAAGTGTTACCAGCATTTCTTTAAGAAAATTAAGTGAAGACTAAGACACATAGCTTTGCTGTAAATGTTTCTCATTTGCATGAAACCACCACCCTAGAGTCACGACCCCTCCTGTCCCCTCTACCCCGATAAATGCAAAATGTAATGCTCTTAAATGAGATCACTTACATCTGTCATTTTTCTCCTGCTTTATTTATAATCTGCCACTTTGGCCTTGATTAAAATGGCACACTCAGGCATGATTCCTCATGGCTGATGCGGGCTGAGCAGACAGTGTAAGCTGTACTGAAAACATGGAGGAAGATTAGACTACTTCAAATGTGTGTTGAGTGTATCACAGGAACAAAATATTTATTGGGCTTGGCAGTCACATTGTTTTGATGATAATAATAATAAAAAATATTGTAATAAACTAAGGCAGTTTGTAAACCTGAACGCATTTCATTATGAAACTGAAAACAGCTTAACATTTTAAACTGCTCTGGTTCCGACATTTTATTTATCTATTTTTGTATTTACTTAATGAATAAAAGCATACAAATGGCTCATTAGTACTTGTTATCTTCTGTTGTTAACCATTCCCCAAGTCTCACTGTTTCTCACAAATATAACAGACAACTACAAAAAGACTGCTTGTGTCATTTTCTTGGCTCCAGCTTTTTCTCCAGCGCATTTCATTTTAGATTTAATTGTCCTCTGCATTATTTTGTAAGGCAATTCAATGCACTTGTTCATCACAGAAGGTTAATCTTACCTATTGTTGTATTTATAGTGTACACTTTTATAGGGCCTGTCCCCATTTCTCAACAGTGTTTGCCAAGAAAGCTACTATTTATCCATTAATTATCCCAGCGATGGAACAATCACACCTAGCTGGGTTAACCTGTTTTTAGACCCTTTCATACACAACTTCATTATTATAATGTATTTTGATAAACAATGTTTATTGTGCAGCTTGGTCATGTAAATTGCGTATCCATAAATTAAAGTAAAAGAAGTTGCTTGATGAAATATTACCTAAATGTTAAGTACCACAGCCTAATTCGTTTCTGGTAGCATCTCTCATCCAGAAAAGCATAAACAAGATTATAAAATGACTCCGTAATAATACAAATAATTTCTTTTTTATTGGCAATTCTCTTTATGTTATTTAATACGGTTGGTGAAGAGCAGAACAAAGTAGAATGTCCAGTTACGATCACAATAACCCAAATAAGAGGGAATTTTCATGTCATAATAAAATGATATGTGTGTTGTTGGTAAACAGTTTCAGACTGAATTAAATAAAGTTTGAACTCCACATCTGTGTAAATTGCTTGAAACCAGTACAGTTGGAATAATGTATATATAAACTTATCATGGCACAAAAGATTGTAAATGCAGATGAAAGTAATTAAAGGGAAGAAAAACAAATGTATTACCCAACAGCATACTGTCAATTATAAAATTAAGATAAAAATTAATTTGAGCAAAATTAATAATAACTCTAAACCTTTGATTACAAATAGATTATAAATAATAATTTTAACACATATAACTGTGAATTATAATTATAAACCAGTATTGCTTTGTGTGCATGTGTGCTTTTGTGTTCTGTAACATTCCAGGTATGACAGAATCTTTAATAAAACAGTGGCTTCTAAATTTATTCTCTAGGTCTCCATAGCACTGTGAATTTGTCCGCAGTATTCGATGATATGGTTTAATGCTTATTTTCAGCAGATGCAATGAAAATGTAGCTTGGCTATTACAAAATTGTCTGATAAAAACTCTGCTCCTTAACTCCTATTTACTACTCACATGTTTAGAAGATTTTAGTTAAGCGGTGGGGTTGAATATGCTGCTGTGTGGATACCTCTGGGAATGTTCATGGTACAGGTAATGTATTATTTAGAAGCCTCTGTTTATATATTATAAAATGCATTATTCCCCAGAGAAGAATATATCTGCCAGTGTGAATCATATAACACAGTGGTAATACAACAAGGCTAGTAATTTTCAATAATAAAAAAGAAAGAAAGAGAGAAAGAAATCTGTGCAAGAGCTTTGTTGAGTAAATCAAGCAGTTTAACATATTTGTATTTCAACTACAAATCAGTAACAAAAAATTCCCTCAAGCATGCTTTCTCTTTCCCTTCACAAACTTAACTATGACATCTGACATCATGTTAAACAATAGAAAGTGAAACAGGAAAGTGAGCTAGAGACAGAGAAATAGACAGACAACATAGCATTTTCAGAGAAAGCACAAAGTGTAAAAGGTTTAGTAATGACAGATATTTAACTAGCATCAAATAACAAGTGGATTTTGCTCGCTAGACTAAAGTGTTTCTTAAATGTCACTGATGCAGGGAGTGTTTCAGATCTCTGATGCATAATACTGAGGGGAATTTAATAGTGGATTTTTGTTTATTAAGAAGCTCTCTTATTATCCATGCAATATGCCAAATATTCATATCACATGAAAATTGACAAAAATTATAATATTCCACTAATATTTTAAGATTCATTTGAATTATTGTAAAGACAGTTAAACAATGATAAGTATTTTTTTAATGAACATGTCACAGCTGTATCATTAATAATCATATTGCCACCAAATATTCAAGACAATTTCACAATTCAAGAAAATCGTCCAATTTTAGAAACTAATGCAGTCACAATGACAGAAACAAAATATTAATTTTAAATTGTGAAACTAAATTTTAACATCTTTTTGAGTTATAGGCCTATTATGTTGAGGATTGTTATTTTGCTCAGGAATACACATAAATGGATTGGCTAGCAGCTCCCTCTTGTGAGCAAAGTAAAAACTGTATGATGCTCGGCACTGCATACAACATTCTTGTGACACACAGACTCTCTCTCTTTCTTTTTCCTCTGTTGCCTTATTCCTGCCAGAAATATGGAGGTACTAGGAACCTCTCCTGCCTTTACCTGCCCAATCTGCATTTACAGGCTGTTTCTCTAGCTCACAGATGTCCTCTTACTCAAATATTTAGACATTCTATTGTGAGGTCCTTAAAAGAACTGTGCCTTAGCACAGACCGTAAACAAATCTATGGGCCAAGTTCAAATGCCAATGAAAATGTAAGAATGTAAACAGGTTAATTCTGAGGCAACAGGGAGGGTTCGTCAAGTCAGTGTGCTGCGGATAGCAAGGAATTGGGATGCAAATACATGCAGAGACATAAAGTATGAATATGTATAAAGGGAGGGAGGGATTACCGCTAGGCTGGCTTCAGCTACTGAGAAGGGTTCAAAAAGGGGCAAACATTTGGACAATATTTTATACAATAATGCAAGGAAAACATTGTTGGATTATGCATTAAATGTTTGCTGAAAGAACGGAGTGCAAAGATGAGTAACTAGTCTGGCAAAATACAAATAGCCCAGTGATAACGAGACTAAGATATTGCAAGGCTTTGGAATGAAGGTGTATATTGGATATACTGTACTGTAGAACTTAGTCATCTAGAAACAAAACAAAACAAAATAAATGTGTTGTCCTGTTCGATACCATGGTGACGATGTTTGATGCTATTTTTTTTCAAATTATGACAAACAAAAAACATAAAACAATGATTGTAAGAAAGTAATTTTGACATATAACAATCTAATAGAGCTTAATGGTTTCTTCGCAACCTAAAGGAGCAAGTGGGAGAGAGGAACAAATGCATGACTCAAAAATCACTTGACAGGGGTAGGGGTCGAGTGATATATTTCAGGTCAAAACTTTGAAAAAGGACAGCCTGCCCTTGCTGATTCAATAGACAATGAAATAGCCTCATCCCTACAGTTGTGGAAATAATATCTTCACACAAACCCCCAATGATACCCAACTACCTACAAACACCAGACAAACAATCTTTCTTTCTTATACAGAAAACAAATTGTTCATACTTTTTAATATAGACCAAAGCTACATGTCTGAATGATAAGGACATATTCTTTCTCGTAGCCTATCAAATCATTGTATTATTACACCCCAGTCTTTTGAGTTCCTTCTATTACAGCCTGCAAGAAATAGATATCCAGTGCAAATACAATTCACAGAAACTAAAGTGCTAAACCATGCCAAAAGAGAAGACAATTCTCCAGAGAATGAGTAAAAGAAGCTTAAACTGCAGTGAAAACAACAGTCTGAATCTGGACAGCATTATGATGTCTGTGAGTGGGTGAATATGTCTGGTGACAATGGGTTTCTCCAGATATCGATTGCTCCGGCGGTTACAACACTAACAGTAGTGGAGATCCATTGAACTTTAAAGCAAATAGTTCTTCTTCCTGCCTAGAGTCCTAACAGTAGATCAATACATCACAGTGTTAGCTGTGTGTCGTGTCTGGTAATGTTTCTGTCTGTCTGGGCTAATGACCTAAGTAGTACTTATAGCAGTAGCTTCTGCCAGCCCCCATGCTTAAAGAACATTTACTTTTTGGCATTAGAGAAAAAGAAAATAACTTCCTCAAGAAATACACTCCATAAAAACTGAGATTTGCATACGTAAATTAAGTGCTACTATTAAAAAATGTATTCCTCTAATTTTTTCTAATTACATTTTGAGAAAAAAACAAATAAAAGTGCGTAGAGTATTGGAATGAACTTTTTGAAGTCTCTTGTTATGTGAACTCCGATGTCAATGTTGTATTTCAACCACGTTAAAAAGGTTTAAGGACCAACAATTTTAAATAAATATTTTAAATGAAATCTAAATGCTTCATGTGACAAATTTTGTGGGAATTACCATTTAACTGGCCAATGATATTTTGGGAATTATGAGACAGATGAGATTCTTGATTCCCCCTTTGAGGTTCTGTGAACGGGAATTATTGTGTACAAAAGGCAGTTATGAAAGAAAGCTTCCATTCAAGACAATGGTGATATAAAAACACCTTCATGCATCCGATCTCTGTGCCTGGATCAGCGTCCGAAATAAGCCAGATCTGCGTAAAGATGTGTGTGCAATCCCTATGATTGTGCAGGATCTATTCCAGAGGAAGTAAACAATACTAAATTGCCAGCATCAAATCAGTCAGGCAAGGCTTGAGAAGGTTTAGGGAGACAGCATAACGGAGTTGTTATGTGAGCTGAGTCCCAGGGCCTAAAAGTCTTTTCCCCCAGGCTGATCCCTACTAGAGCTTGGCGCTTCACTGCTGACCGAAAACTCTGACTGCCAGTCCTGCTCAGCTGACACAGCTCTAAAGTGAAAATGTTGAGTAGTGTTGATGCCTATTTCACAAGTTAATACTCAAAACAAAGTATATATTGAGTGCATCAAAGCCAACACACCCATTTTAATATGATTGCAGTGAAAACAATTCCTTATTAATATATTTGTGGTATGTCAGGCTGGCATAAAGAGTTAAATTCGTAATGTCAAAGCACATGTCATGAAACACATTAGAACAGAAATAAATGAGCAATTCAATCAAACTGAGAATGAGGGACCATTCTCAATTCAATTTAAGTGTCTAAGCAATCCAGCCTCCTCATTTCTTAATGTCACTTTAACGTCTTACATGTTAATGACTAGACATGAGGTTGGACCTAACAGAGAGCCATTATCCACTTATTAGAGCTCTGACCCTGATGATCCCTACTCCATTAAACTTTGGATGTACAGTAGACATGTGGATATGAGAGCTGGCGTTCAGCTTGACTGGGCTGAGCTCAGGAGTAAATTCAACCTGCCCTTGTACATTCTGTCAGTCCTGGCATGGGACACCCTGAAGTCAATATGCCCCTCAGCACAATCGACACACAAATATACATGCACAACAGTGAAAAAAACACTGACACGGGTCATTAGACTCTTTCATCTTCCCACTTATCTCCTGACAGAACATAACTTTCACATGGAATGTGTGGCAGGAGACAGAAGACAATTTCACAAGTTTGACAGGTGTTACTTCGTCGAATGGTATGAGTGTTTTGTGAGAAAAAAAGAGTAGTAAACCAGAAATGTTTCAGTTTCTGGACGTGTTAGAATTCTGGATTATCCGTGGTAACACTGAATCATTAAGATAAAAAGCAAAACTTGCAGTACCTTGCTTGAAAACTAGTTTAAGCTGGTAAGTTTTGAAACAGGTGATCGCTTTACAGGATTTAAGCTGGTTTATTTATATATTCCATAAACACCCTAAACTCGATAGTTTTTTCTATATTGATCGATAACGATATTTATTTCGATATATATTTAATTAAAAAACTGTATTTAAAATAATCTATTTTAAATACAGTTTATTAACAGAAGTTAACCTTTAACCAGTTAAAATTCAATTAAATTAATGCACTGTTGCAACACAGAGGATATTAGGCCATAAACAACATGTACCAGTTCATTCAGTCTCATTTTGACTCATTTGACTCGTTAAGTAAAGGGAGTGTTCATTCAGTACATTCAACCAATGAAAGGGCTCCGTTAGTGCGTACATCCGAACGCTATTGGCTCAACACCTGCGCACATACATAACGCTGCAATAATGTATTGCTCGAGTAGTGGAATTCGTAGTACATTTCTTTAATCATGCAAGCATCTTACATACAAGGTTCAATATTTTAATGTGCACACAAACTCACTTCATTACATCTCTAATCTGTACAGGGCAGAGCTGGTTTGTTTCATATG
Organism: Triplophysa rosa; assembly: GCF_024868665.1. Taxonomy (NCBI): domain Eukaryota; kingdom Metazoa; phylum Chordata; class Actinopteri; order Cypriniformes; family Nemacheilidae; genus Triplophysa; species Triplophysa rosa. The sequence goes on along the minus strand of NC_079891.1, from coordinate 10,795,504 downwards.
CACCAGCTCATGTTAGCAGATATGTTAACGATGGATATAAAAACGTTTGTGCTTGAGTTTCGAAGTAACTCGCTTGCAATTGCGTCTCAAGTTTGTTTTGTTTAACCGGCGATTGCGAAAAAAAATAAGACACTTGATAAACCGCGTGATGACAACTCGAGGTTAGTTTCACCTTTGTTTCCGCTTCCAGTCATGTTTTCCTCCTCATGTCAAGTTTTCTTTGCCAAGTGCAGTATGAAATGGACTTTGTACTTTGACGCTTATGATAAAAGCTGCACGCTGACTGTCTGTTGTTGCGTTTATTTCTGCGTTCTGTTAGACTGTAAGATTAATCCATATCGAGTCAAAATGCCAATAGCTTATCATCGTTTTTGAAATACATTCTATCGCGATTCGATATGATATCGTTTATCGGCACAGCCCTACTTTAACATATACGCTATTTTCATGTTATGGTATTATTGCAAATTGCTCTGGTATATTGTCATTTAAGTTTCCAGTACTGATAATATTTAACATAACATACTTCAATTAAATATTATAAAACGATCAGTTCTGCACCTTGATTCAGATTGGTTGAGCCGCGTTATGAGCCATTATGAAATTTGTAGCTGCTGACGGCATTGCATAGCCTAAGCATCACTGTGCCACTGTTGTTGCATCTGTGTTGCTTGGCCTTGCTACACATATGGAATAACCATTTTATAAAAGCAATAAACCCGGCAAAGCAGTGGGCTACAGTGCATTTTATAACAGTAAAACGGTTCTTCGCTTCGTGTCTTGCCTAACAACGCCCTTTAGCTGTTATAAAATGCACTGTAACCCATTGCTTCTTGAGTCTTATTGCTTTAATATACTTCATTTGAACAATTTACAGTTTCTAACAATCCAACAGTTTTTATTTCAGTTAAGTTTCATCAATGTACTTGCATAGATAAAACTTGCTGTAACTATTTCAGTACCACATACTGTCTTTATTTTATTTATTCATGTATTATTATCAGTTTTTAAACTCATAATGTATTGTTGATAATTGTAGCTGCTTTGCTACAATGGAAATTGTGAAAAGTGCTATATAAAATTGAACAGAATTTAATTAGCTGGTTTAGGCTTGTTATGAACTGGATGTCATGTTACAGTATTGGCTTGATCATAAATTGCCTGTAGATTTTTGTTGCTGTTTGGTCTACCAAACATGATTTAGATGATCTAGCAGTCAAGTGTTTTCTTAAATAAGCATTTTATAAAAAGACAAATATTTGCCTGACGATTTCAAAGCAGCAATATAAATGTGACTGCGCAGGCGCGCTTTTGTGGCCCAAAATAACAAGTACTGTAAATTACATTAGCTAGCAAGTTAAAAGCATGTCTAGACAGTATTATTGTGGGTTACCAGTAGAAGAACCATTACTTGGCTAAACTTAAATGCAACGAAGTTACACAACCCTTTCAACAAATTGTTTATTGAATATAATTATTATACGATAAAATATTCATATAAATTAATATAAGTTTAATATTTATAAATATTATATTATAAATAGTTGTATTACTATAGCCACTAGCCAGACCGATCAACAAACACAAACCGAAAATTAACTTCAATCCAGGCCTGTGCATCCGATGAAACTGTCTATAGACTTTGGACTATCTATGGACTGTTCTGGACTTTGGACTATGTACTGTATAAGGTATCTGTTGTATGTATTTAGGTAACCTACATTGTAGATTACTAATGTAAATTCACGCGAGTAGGAGAGTGATAGAGCTGTGTATCAGCATGGCTGTGATTAGGTCAGAGATCATCACAGCCGCTGATATAGAGCACTATAACATGACTACGAGAGCGATATTGCATTTATACAACAGTTCAATGCCACAAGTGTGTGGTTAAATAAGAAACAACATTGGATTGTCTTTAAAACACTTTTTAATGGAAATGTGGAACTACTTTCTTCTGGCTTTCTTCCAAAAAATGATTATGGGGTGGTTTCCTGGACAGGGATTAATACTAGACTAACATAAATGTCAGTGTTGTCCAAACTGAAAACAGCTTGCACTGACATATCCTAAAACACATCAGTGCCACTGTGTTGTCTAAAAAAAGTAATGTTTTTGGGAAGACATGTTTGTAAAAACTATGTAAATGTCCTAATTGGACTAAGGCCTAGTCCTGGTTTAAGATAATCCCTGTCCGGGAAACCGACCCTATATGTATATATAATGAAATGAATAACTTTAAATAGTGTACTGTATATGCTTGCGGGGTAATTTGTAGCCTCAGATTTTGATTTCAGGTGATATATAAAAAGCCTTATAAAGTATAGAGAATTTATGTTAGAAGTGTTATTTTGTGTAATGATCACCTTTATTGGTGCCTTTGAGGAATTGTACACAAATGTTCAGGCTCTTGCCAATTCAACCACTGTTGACATTTTGCAATGTTCCAGACCTGCTAATTCACACAGCAGTGCACTGTCCCACATTTGACCCCAAACTTTGAACTAAAACATCATACTTCTCCTCTGACCCCATTACTTCAATCTCAGTTGCCTGCTCCAAGAAACCTGATTGCTACAGCACTCTAAACTCTTTGCCTTTCATAATGTTATCTTAAGAAATGTGGAAACGATTGGAACTAATTTATATTTTTAAAGTGAAAACTGATAATGGCTACCACGTTGGGCCATTTGTGTGTGGACAGGCTCACAGGGAATGTTGATAGTAGGAATGATGTTCTGAAAGGGTTATGGACTCCACAGGAAGGCCAATTTGACGGGCATGTGATGTAGTATATATGTTCTACATGAATATAAAAAGTCAAATAGATGGAAACATCAAAAATATGCATTAGACACAATAATATATGTAATATTAAAATAAATGACTAAGAACTATTTACAATTCTGAAATATTTCTCCATGCTTCCTTCGTCATGCTGGCATAATATGAACAAAAAGAATACAAAACCAGCCTTGAACGAGAGAGAGAGAGAGAGAGAGAGAGAGAGAGAGAGAGAGAGAGAGAGAGAGAGATTGCCGGGGTTAAAAGCACCAATGTTAAGATTAGGGTATAAATAGAAGGTGATGGCCCAGCGATAGGTCAAGATTGGGACAAAAGCCAATGTAAGAAGCACAGATAGAGACAGTAACAGGGTCTTACACTTTTGTCAGCCAAGGCATGAAGAAGAACGGGAGATCCAGGATTCTATTTTTATTTCATCTTAACCGGGATAACAGTGGCAACTTGTTCAACAGGGCCCAATTCTCATTACTCTAGCCTTACTAAGTCAAAGTAAGGCTCCAGTGTAATCTGTCAACAAAGTCCAGCACGTCCCAAACTGAAAAACTCTTCCATGAGTAGTGGGGAGCTGGGGGAGAATGGGTCTTTAGGGATTGAGGCATAAAGTGAGGCAAGAGGAAGAGAAAAAATCTTTTAATAAACTGCTGGCAACAGATCGCAGACGAAGATTATTGGAACGCAACACTGAAGCAGATGCCTGATGACTTTATATTAACCTTCTTCCTACATACACACGCAAGCATGCACACACCACACACACACAGACACACATGTCTGGTATATTATCTCCACACACACACACACACACACACACACACACACACACATACTGTAGAGTAGTGGTGTGCGATATTGGCAAAAAAACGATATCTAGATATTTTCTGGGATTTCCCGATAACGATAAACAGGCGATATTTTGCATCCTATAGTCTTAAAGGAGCCATGAATTAAAACCACAATTTTAACTTGAGATTTTGTTGTATAAGAGGGACTCGTATTCAAGCGAACATCCTCAAAGTGTCAGAATTGAAAACGCCCTTGAATTACAACTGTTATTGACACCAGGCTCAGTGAACGCCAGGTCCTAGAATGCACCAGGTTGAACACCGCCTCCACAGAAAAATATCAACGACTACTTCTCTAGCCCCGCCCACTGGTTCGCGAATGACTTTAGCCACACATAGTACACACTTCCGCATTTGTGACGATCGACAAACTGGTAACCATAGCGACATATTTTTCGGCTAAAGATTCGTTTTGTCCGTCAGTTTAAACTAAACTTCTGATATGCTGTGTCTATATGTTGTGTTTATGCTTGGAGGGCTCCATCACACAGCGCTCTTTTGCTGTGTTGCCATGTTTGTAATTAATAAGCACTCTTATACTTGTCGTTTGGTCTTAAAAATCCAAAAGCCTTGGCACTTAGGTCTTAATAAATGGTCTGTTGCAGATTTTAAGAATTTTTGGTCTTATAAAATATATAAACAATTTGCATTTTAAGGTTTGTTTTAGTCTTGTCTTTATTTGCTTATTTTTTCTGTGAAGATCTGGCAACCCTGTGACTTTAGCGAAGGCCTCTCGAGTCAATATTGGATCCGACAGGAATTGCGCAGCAATCTTATGTGAGTAAAACATATTTGTACTATTGCTTTGTTAGAGATCGCTTGATATGTCCTGATAATGTGTAACCTAACGTTACGTGTCTAACCAAATTCACAGAAGGCTCCAACTAAAGGTCCATTCAGATTGCGGGAGATGCAAAAAAGCGAAATGAATACCCGACAAACCAAGTTTTCATATCAACGACGAAACGAATGTTCGCTTTCTTCTATTTGATGCCCGCACGGTAGATGGTGCTGATGGAGAATACATTACACGCCTAAACATTAGGTGGCGCTCAACCGCTATTCAGGCTCCAGCTGCTGAGAAGAAGAAAAGCTTAAAGCGTCGCGCGTAGCAATACAGGTTACTAGTACTGTTTGCTTTACCTACTTACAACAGCAGAACAAGAAATGGATTTCTCCAGCAGCAGCAGCGAAGATGAGTTTATTGTTTTTTGCCTGAATGAGCAAAGGAAGAGAAAGGACGATATTGGGTTCACCCTATTCTTGAGAAGAGAGAAGAGCACGAGGAGTTTAATAGACTGATCCAGGAGTTAAAGCTACCACGATCGTTTTCATCGTTACTTCAGGGCGATGGTCTGGGGTTAATTAGTTACCAAATGGCATTTGCATAGCAGCTGTACTATTTAAACAGTTGTAAAATATGTGTACACTTGACTTGATGTTTGTTTACATGTGCCTGTGCTTTCTACCTACAAGCAAAACTGCTTAGTTATTGTATATAAATAAAAATAAAGACATTTAAAGAAACTGATTATATTTTATATGGATATGATCCTTTCTAACGTTAATCACGCTATTATTCATGTAAAAGCTTTAAAACCACTAAAGCGTGATTTGAAACAGTTGCTTTTACGCGTTCAGTATAGGTAGACAGCTTCTAGCTGTGTGACGCGGCACAACGCAACGCAACAGCGGTCTGGTTCCTACCAACCCGTTCTCACTCCCGACTCGTCACATATTTACGCTTGGTCAACGCCCCATGGCGTCACTTTTGAATGCGCAGGGTACCCCTTTGGCGTCGTTTTTCGACGAACAGGGAACTGCGTTGCTGTTTTATAAATGCTCCAGACTGAGATGCGTGCAATTCTTAGCATTTCATAATTATTTATGGTTTTAATATTTTGTAGCACCTAACCCCAACCTCACCCTAAACCTAACCACTTCTCAGCCATATAAAACACAGCACGCAAATAAAAGTACAGTCACGGGTATTTATTGCACAAACTGACCAAAGCATTACAAAATATAACAAACAACTCATTTCGAAGACCCTTTTGCACCAAAGCCGTACGATAACTTTACATGAAGATGCCGTGCGTGTCCGTGAATGCATGAGGTCGGCAACCATTTAAAGATAAACCGGAACAGCTAATTGCAGTCCGTTGCAGGAGCCAATACGTCACTTAACTTCCGCCTTTTTGCAAAGCAGTGTATCATAACATCCGTCTAGCAACAAACAAGAAGAAGAAGAAGAAGAAGAAGAAGAAGAAGAACACGTTATGTTTTGCCGTCGCGCTGGAATTTAACAACAGTGAGAAAAAAAAACTGACAGAACACGTATTCAAGTACTTATCCTAGCACCTTCGCTAACACAAAAAGAAAACAAAACACTTACCTTCATAATCAAACAGGTACTGTTCAACGAAGAATTTGTATCCTTTCTGTAGCTTTGATCTTGTCCTTAGCGAAAATTTGTCTGCAAGACATTGTGCATCATCTAGACGTATTTGTGGCAGATGTGCAAGCCACTTGGTAAAGTCCATTCTGAGGCGCTAGCGGAAGTAACTTCTTCTTCTTGAGTTTTACTGGCGGTTGGCAAATCAGCTTATAGGTGCATTACCGCCACCTTATGAACTGGAGTGCTAGCGGAAGTAATGATACACTGCTTCGCGGCAGAACGGAAGATGCGTGGCGTCATGTGAAAAGGGCGTATACCGTTTCACGTTCAAAACCAACGAAATGATGCGATCGGTCACGAGATATGGGAGAGCCAAAGGCATCGAAGTAGTGTTAATTTCGTTGACGAAAACTACGACGAAAAGTATTTGTTAACGACATGTTTTCACTGACGAAAACGAGACGATAACTAAATAAAAATTAATGCATGATAACGAAAACTGTAATAAAAATATACTTACATTTTCGTCAACTAATAAAAACGAGACGAAAATATTCTTGTCCCCAGGGGCGTAGCAAGCTTTTCAAAGTGCTATTTTAGTCTTAAGTGCTGAGAATTTATGAAATGTACTCCTACTTCCAAACTTAATTAACTTAAATTTCTTAAGCCTAAGATTTACTCTTACTCTCCCAATTATTTAGGACAGCTCGAGAGGTCTCTCAAGTCCTTAGGAGTTTCAACTAGGGGCTTGTGATGGCGCTGAGGAGACAGAGACATGTGGTGGACAGAGAGAGGCCAGTGGAACCGAATCATTCCACATTATACACACATAAATTCGGTACTCCCCTGCATAGGCGTAATTGCGGGTGGCACTTTTTAAAAGTATGAGTTTGCTAAAGGTATTTATTAATGAAACCACATCTACAAATTATTTTTCATAATCAAATTTATACATTTAACAAACTTTTTTGTGCGCAAGATAAAAGGCACAAATTTATTCAAATTATGCTCTATGGATCATCAGTACTGTTGCAAGTTCTTGTTATGCTGTATTGCTATGGATCATCTTGTTATGCTCTATTACAATGAATTTGCATTATTTTTGCGCGTTCTCGTTATGCTGTAATATTCTCAGTGGTATGTGTGATTTCGCACACAAGAAAAGATTTATACCGAAAATAACATTGTATTTAAAGCAAAAATACTCGACTAAAGCAAAAAAAATCATTTCTTTCAGCACCGTTTTAAAATGGGTATAGGAAATAGGAATTTCACCATACATCTAATCTATTCAGTGATTGGTCCATGCCAATGTCTTCATCCAAAATCCTGTTTGCGGCACAGCAAAGTGTCGTAAATCATCTCTGATCCTGACACTTAAGATTTAGTCCTACACTTCGCTGAAATTATGACTGAGCAGCTTAATAACTAACTTTTAAGCACAGCTTTGAGCCAATAATTTTTAATCAGTGTTTTAATGTGCTGCTTCTTTTAAAGATAAACAGCTAATTTTTCAGTCTTATCAAATGACTGGGTTGTTACTATAAGGGAAATGCATGGAAAGAAAGAAGTAAGGGCCAGACAGATTTGTTCTGATTTTGTTCCAAGTTGATCTCTTAGAGGGATACTATTGGGGGTGGGAGGGAACTATTATTTTATAAAGTAAAGTTATAAAGATGTGGTTTCTGAACTTGTATTTTTATACTTTAGCAATCACACGTCACTTAACTTCCGCGTTTTCGCAAAGCGGTGTATCATAACATCCGTCTTGCAACAAAGAAGAAGAAGAAGAAGTTATTTTTTGCCGTCACGCTGGAATTTAACAGCAGTGAAAAAAAAACTAATAGAACACGTATTCAAGTACTTATACTAGCACCTTCGCTAACACAAAAAGAAAACAAAACACTTACCTTTATAATCAAACCGGTATTGGTCAATGAAGAATTTGTATCCTTTCTCTAGCTTTGATCTTGTCCTTAGCGAAAATATTAGGGGTGTAACGATATTCGAACCTAACCGAACGATCCGCGATACACCTCCCTCGATACGAACCGCGAAACTCCCATGGCGTACCGCGGCCCCATCCATCACATGTATCAGCTGCGTGTGACGAGCACAGGTTAGAGCATATCACTTCGCAACCTGAAGCAGCAGTGCAGCAACTTTTTATCACGCTCAATAATGTGATGGCAGTGCATTGTTAATGGTCAGAATGCACATATATTGACAGAAACAACAAATTCATATTCAGTAACTAATTCTCCTTAAAAGCGTCTAAGTGATATCTCTGTTTTAAACAGTCACGCGACTTTCCAAAAATACGCTGCCGTCAGCACTTTTTTCTCCAAACCACAAAAGCACATTTAAATACTATTTATTTGTAAGTCGCCATGCCAAACGTATATCAATGCAGCTTTCATTAAGAATACTCACTAAAAGCCTTCAGGTCTCGCGGGTTGTTTGAGATATGCCCACGCCCAGAGAGTCAGAGCACAAAATACTAAACGGAGTTCTCTTTCTTACTCTGAAACGGACATATAAACACAAAATAACGTAAAAATTCCCATATTAAAAATAAACCTTGTAAAGGTATTTAGTTTCATGACCAAACAGTTGGGAAACAAAACGTCTCCAGTTACTGTCGTAACCTCGGTTCCCTGAGAGGAGGGAACGAGACATTGCGTGATACGCTAGGCGAATCCCCTTCTCCAACCTTTACGGAATCCTTATTGAATAACGCCAGTGAAAATAAAATGTAACTGGCCAATGCCAGTCAAAACGGCGCTTAGGGGCGTGCGCCGCCCCTATATAACTCGCCGTCTGGACCGCATTCCAACACCTCCCCCACCGCCTATACGACATAGCTGAGCGCAGCATAGCTAAGCTGTTAGTCGCTACAGGCAGCTGTGGGTGGTGCCGAAACAGACTGTACTTGTGCCGCTAGAGAGGACACATCCAGCCTGTAAAATCTGGCGAAGGTATTCTGCGAAGACCAGCCCACTGCTGCACAAATGTCCTGAACAGACACCCCTCTCGACCAAGCCCATGAAGAGGCCCTAAGATCGATCGGGCAGTCCAAGCCCTGAATGGCGTATGCCAGCGCTATCGCATCTGTTATCCAATGAGACAACCGCTGCATTGAAACGGGACATCCCTTAGCAAACGAACAGCTGGTCAGACTGTCTGAACGCGGCAGACCGGTCAATGTAAATCCTCAAACCTCGCACCGGGCACAGCGCGCACTGAGCGTAATCCTGCGAGACTGGCGGCTCCGTGAGAAAGCAGACAGGGATATAACTTGCTCTAAACATTGTTGAGGGCGACTTAGGCACATAACCCACTTTAGCTTTGAGTGTGACGCTGCAGTCGTTAGGTCCGAACCGCATGCAGGCACCATCGATAGACAGCGCGTGTATGTCCCCTACATGCTTAGCAGACACAAGCGCAAGCAGTAGGATGGTTTTTAGGGAGAGCTCCCGCAGTCCCGATGATTGCAAGGGCTCGAACGGAGGAAGTGAAAGCGCCTTTAAAACCAAGGCTAGGTCCTAGGGCGGCACCTAGTAGGAACAGAGTAGGAGGGCGAGGGGGGTTTAGTCGTTTCGCGCCCCGTAAAAATCTCACCACCCAAGTATGCTTGCCTACCGAGCGACCGTCAATCGGAGGGTGAAAAGCGGCAATGGCAGCGACATAAACTTTCAGCGTAGACTGCGAGCTGCCGGCGTCCAAGCGCTGCTGCAGAAAGGCTAGAATGTCAGATACGGGGCATAGCTCCGGATCAAGCCCGTTTTCCCCACACCATTTTACAAAAACCGCCCATTTAAAAGCATAAAGGCACCTCATAGAGGGAGCTCGCGACTCTGTGATAGTATCCATGGCACGACTCGCTAAACTCCCCAGGTTTCCCTGCCCCCGTGAACCCGCCACACGTGCAGACGCCACAACTCGGGGTTGGGGTGCCAGATTGTGCCGCTCGCTTGGGTCAGCAGATCCCTCCTCAGCAGAATCGACCACGGAGGCGCTGCCAGCAGCTCCATTAGGTCGGGAAACCACGGCTGATTCGTCCATCTTGGGGCGATCAGCGTCACGGCAGCTTTCTCTGTTCTGATTTTGCGTAGCACCAACGGTAAAATCTTCACTGGTGGAAATGCATAAAGGCTGGCTCTTGGCCACGGGCTCATGAGCGCGTCCCCCCGCAGCGGGGAGCTCGACAGGGAGAAAAACAGAGGGCAATGCGTATTCTTCTCCGTCGCGAAAAGATCGACATCCGCTTTTCTGCACCGATCCCAGATCAAGCTTACTGACTGAGGGTTCAACCTCCATTCCCCGTGAGGGGGGCCGTCCCTCGACAGCATGTCCGCTCCGCAGTTCATCTGACCTGGCACATGCATCGCCCTGATGGAGAGCAGGTGACGATCGGCCCAAAGGAGGAGTTGCACCGCCTGCTCGAAGAGGGCTCATGAACGGACACCGCCCTGTCGATTTATGTATGACACTACTGACGTGTTGTCCGTACGAATCAGTACATGTTGCGACTCGATCTGCGGGAGATAGCACTTGAGGGCCAAGAAAACCGCTTTCAACTCTAAGCGGTTGATATGCCACTGTCTCTCTGACTCCAACCAGGAGCCCGACGCAGGGGCGCCGTCTCACAGGGCTCGCCATCCCGTCAGAGACGCATCCGTCGTAACCACGTTCTGCCCTTTGATAGGACCCAACTGGACGCCGCGGCGATAAATGTTGCACCAAGGCTTCAGGGTGTTTAGACATCCGCGTGTTACCGCGACTCTCACGTGCCCCGCTAACCAAGCATTTCTCGGCACGCGGGACCTCAGCCAGAGCTGGAGGGGACGCATGAACAACAAACCGAGGTGGCACACTGTGGTTGCTGACGCCATCAGCCCCAGAAGCCTCTGAAACACTTTTAGCGAGACGGGACGTCCCAGACTTAAAAGGCTCAAGGTCGACGTGATACGTTGAATGTGCTCTGGGCTCAGATGAGCGTGCAAGGTGATCGAATCTACGCACACTCCCAAATACACGATCGACCGGCTGGGGAGAAGCACGCTCTTGTGTCTGTTCACACACAGCCCCAAGGCTTTCATGTGTGAAAGGAGCCTGCATACATGGGAATCAAGCATCTCTTGCGAGTGGGCTAAAACTTGCCAATCGTCCAAATAATTCAGAATGCGCATACCGCTCGCTCTCAAAAGGGATAAAGTATCTTTGTAAAAGTGCGCGGAGCTAACGCCAGCCCGAAGGGGAGCACCATGAATTGGTACGCAGTGCCCTCGAATGCAAACCTCAGAAAGCGCCTGTGGCGAGGGCTATTTGAACATGAAAGTATGCATCTTTTAGATCCACTGAAATAAACCAGTCCCCGGGCCGAGTCTGCGTGAGGATCTGTTTTATCGTCAACATTCTGAAAGCGCGTTTGTACAGCGCACGATTGATGGGTCTCAGGTCTAGAATCGGCCGGAAGCCACCATCTCTCTTTGGAACGACAAAATAGCGGCTGTAGAAGAGAAGCCGCTCTCTCTCTCGCTTGAGGGGACTACCTCTATCGCTTGCTTCGCAAGGAGGCTGTCGATCTCCCGTCTCAACAGCGGTATAGTCTGCGGGGAGACTACGGACGGGACCACGCCATTGAAGCGGGGCGGCCTGCGCCGAAACTGGAGCGAGTAGCCGTTCTCTACTATATTCAGCAACCAGGGCGAGATACCCGGGATGGACTGCCATGCTTCCTTGCAAACCTGCAAGGGACGCAACGTCTCTTTCTGCACTCTCCGGGTTATCCCGCGCGAGGGCGTACGACCTCTGCTGAGAGAGCTCTGACTCGCAGTAACCAGAGTATGAGACGGGACATAAGGCGGGATTGGTGCATCGCCGTAAAGCCGGGGCTGTGACCAGCTTGGCACAGGATGAGACAACAGCAGCTCGCAGCACGGAGGCGGAGAGCTTGCTGCGCTCATCAGAGGAGGAAGATGCTTTGATTGTGAAAATGTGTGCATTTTTATTACATTTCACACAACAACATCCATAACATAATCGTTCTCTGTGTCGCCCGCAACCGTAAGGGGACAAACGAGAACCTCGAACACTTCGCGGGAGGTCCCCCGTCAAGCATGTTCCTCCTCCCAGCGAACTCCTTCGGAACTCGGCTTGGAACCTCACCTTGGGCGACGATCCTTCCACGGGCCGTGGCGCTTCCTGGGCATGTCTCGCCACTGTTTGGGGCGAACCGCCGGTTCGGGAGCTGCGGCGGCAGAGGGGGCCATGAGCGTGGGCTGCTTCACCGGTTTCTGCGCCGAGCGCGCAGATGAGGATCGGTGACGCGAAGACAGCTGGGCGGGGCGTCTGGGTAGTACCTGGCTCATAGCGCTCGAGCGCTTCTGGTCCTCCGTGAAACGCTGGATGACGGCATCCACGGCATCCCCGAATAGACCAGAGGGAGACAACGGAGCGTTCAGGAGGGCTATCTTGTCCGTCTCCTTGAGATCCGTGAGCCACAGGTGACGGTGGAGCGCAACCATGAAGCCCATGGTGTGGCCGATGGCTTGGGCTGTGCGCTTAGTGGCCATGAGCGTGAAATCCGTGGCCGCGCGCAGGTCCTTAACGCCGTCTGGGTTAAGTTCTTCCCCATCCAGAGAACGCAGCAGCTGAGCCTGGAAAACCTGGAGGACCGCCATGGTGTGTAGAGCAGAGGCAGCCTCCCCAGAGGCGGCATACGCCTTCTCTGCTATGTGGGCGGTCATCCGGCACGGTTTAGACGGCAGCACCGCCTCGGATCGCAGCGATGATGAAGACGGACCCAGGTGCGCTGCAATCTCCTGCTCGATGGCGGGAATGCGCGCATAGCTGCGGGCTTCCGCCCCATCCACCAGGGAGAAAATTGACTATCCTGAGGCGTGGGTGGGCGCAGACCACGCTTTCACGACCTCGTTGTGGACATCTGGGAAAAAAGGTGTGCGTTTCTTCTGGGCGGCGGCCCGGCTGAAAAACCACGTGTCCAGCTTACTCCTCGCCGGCTCGTCGGGGGAGTTCCACTCGAGGCCAAGGTCTTGTACGGCCCTGGTGAGAACACGGACGAGCTCTTCGTGATGCGCGGGAGGGGCATCCCACTCCGCCCGCTCCTTCTCCGATGTCGCTAGCTCCTCTGACCCCGACAGATCCCTGTCTGAAGCCGCCAGCGACATGAGCTCGTCTTCATCTCCCGAAGCGCCAAACCGGATCATCTCCGTAGCTTCATCAGCGGGACGGAGGCTCTCATCCATGAAGAACACTGGAGACCCGGGGGGCCGAGAGCGATGACGGCAGTCCAGCTCTTTATCTCCCCTGGGGGGATCGCTGGCTGCGGCGGGACGCTGCCTAACAAAATCTCCGAGGGCGGTGACTCTCCGAGCCTTAAGCACCCGCACTGGAAGGTCTTCGCAGTGTGGGCAGTTAGACTCAGAGAGAGCCCCCTTTGCATGGGCCAGACCCAGGCAGAGCAAGCAGTGTGAGTTCGTGTCCTGCGGGTCGATGGGCCCCGAACATAAATTGCATATCGGCATACCGGAACACACGAGCAGAAGGATCCAATGAATTCCTCTTCTCTGAAACGTATCCTCAACAGCATGCAAAAGGTGAGTGAAGGAGAAAGATTCTGAGGAATGCGGTCCAGACGGCGAGTTATATAGGGGCGGCGCACGCCACTAAGCGCCGTCTTGACCGGCATTGGCCAGTTACATTTTATTTTCACTGGCGTTATTCAATAAGGATTCAGTAAAGGTTGGAGAAGGGGATTCCCCTAGCGTTACACGCAATGTAGAGAGACCTCTCTCGAAAGGGAACATGTGTGTTCCAGTATATTGCGCGAGCTCTTAAAGTTTCAGCAGCATAATAAAGATATCTGTTTATAATGTTCATCAAACAAAAAAGGACGGGCCCAAAAACACTCACTGATATTAAAGGAATTGTGTTCTCTATTAGGAGTTGTTCACAACAAATAAAGGAAGAAAGTAGCTTTAAGAAAGATGTGCTTTAAATATGAAAAAGTGTTGAAAGAGAGTTTACATATACAATAAAATAATTCAATCATAAACAATGATTTGTATTAATATCTAATCGATTTATTAAATACATTTCAATTAAGTTTTATTGATTCTTTTTTCTTACCTCACCCCACGACTATGGTGCTATTAAATTTAAGGCTGGTGCCAGTGTTGCCAACTTTTGCAAGACAAATAAGCAACTGCAGCTCCAAAAACAAGCCCAAAACAAGCCCAACATTATTCACGATCATCAATGTAATTTATTATCAATTATTTATTATTAATGAACGAGCCTGGGTCATTTTAAACTGACACTACCCTGTTTGAAAAACACAAACATAAATTATTTTACAAAAATTAATTGCAAATCTCTGATGTGAGCAGTATAGGCCTGGAGAGATGGAAAAGGAGAAGATATAATGACCACTTAACGTAGCTGTAACAGCCACACATTTATAATGAAGTAAAACTGAACTATATGCATTTGATGTATACTTTTTTAAATTATATTCTGCAATGATCAATACATTTATTTAATACAATAAAAATGTTTGATGTTTACCTTATAGCCTAATAATAGGGTCATCCCTCCCTACCCCTTTGCTGCACCTGATCAGATCTGACCGTTTCGTTCATTTCACATTTCATCCTAATCGTGACAGATGTAATACATTTAGTTTAGTTGGTAGGGGAAAGGAGGCGGTGTGTTTGAGGACAAATTACGCTATTCACACGTGCTTAGGCTTGAATAACGCTGTGTAGCCAAACGCGCAGATCTACACTTTTAACATGTTTAATGATGTAGCCCGGTTATAAAATGCTTTTTATCTTTAAGTGAATATTTCATCTGTTTAGTATATTTACCTCCGATTACACAAAGAGCGCCGATGATTACGTGAAGAGACCACTGTAACATTCTTGGCTTCTCTATGTTGTTTTACGTGCTTAGATATGTTGTGTGACCTCCTGCGGCCCGCGCAGACCAATCGGCGCGTGACATCATAGTACCGCGAGAGTGATCGACAGTAGACGTCTCTGTATGCTTTCAAATAGCTCTCGCAGTGCTGATGTTATGCTCTGCCGCATGTAGTACAAAAAGCCTACCTTCGAGCAGACAGTGTTAATGGATTGAACAAAACAGCGACCATAGATGTAAAGAAACAAAGTTGCTTGTCAGGTTCAGAACAAGCAACCATATTTTTTAAAATAAGCCCCAAAACCCGCAACAAGTGATTTTTTAACGCGACTTGACAGAAAAAGAAGCCCACAGGTGCGTATTAAGCGGACTGCAACTATGCTGTGCCACCAACTGAATAACTCTAGTGCCACCCTCTCAAGTGTTAGTCTAGAGCCCTGTTCTGACATTAGTTTACATTAGTGTTATTATTATATTCTGTCAATAAAGTTCAAGTAAACAAGTTAAATTATTGTTGTTGTTGTTGTTGTTATTAAGTTAAAAGATTCTAGTGTTCTGTAGCATTGCTTGTGCCATGGCATGAACCCTGCCCTCACATCGAATGAACCGAATCGAAAATCGTCGTATAACCGAACTGGCATTGTTGTTTCTTACACCCCTAGAAAAATTGTCTGCAAGACGTTGTACATCATCTAGCCGTATTTGTGGCAGATGTGCAAGGGACTTGGTAAACTCCATTCTGAGGCGCTAGAGTAACTTCTTCTTCTTGAGTTTTACTGGCGTTGGCAAACCAGCTTATAGGTGCATTACGCCACCTTATGAACTGGAGTGCTAGCGGAAGTAATGATACACTGCTTCGCGGCAGAACGAAGATGCGTGACGCAGTGTTGAAGTCTCGAGACTCGGACTCGGTCTTGAACTCGGTCTCGAGACCCTATTTTAATGGTCTTGGTCTTGTCATGGACTTGTGTGCATTTTGACTCGGTCTCGACTCGTACTCGAACATGTTCGGAATTGGACTTATGCCCGAGTCCACTCGAGTCCCAGCAACAGTGTTAATTTAACGAAAACTATGACGAAAAGTATTCGTTAACGACATGTTTTCACTGACGAAAACGAGACGATAACTAAATAAAAATGAATGCATTATAACGAAAACTGTAATAAAAATATACTGACATTTTCGTCAACTAATAAAAACGAGAGTAAAACATTCTTGTCCCACCTGGCGGACATCAGTTTGCGCGCATGTGCTTATCTCATATAAACGGTAGAGAGAAGTCTCTGGGAGAAGGGGAAGCACACACATGTATTCTGTGTCTCCACGCGGTTAACAAAGCGTCTTATTTTCTTCACGATCGCCAGTAAAACGCCGCAAACTTGAAGCGCGACTGCAGGCGAGTCACCCCGAAACACATTACGAAGGCAGCCAAAGGTTTTTATATGCCAATGTTAACTTATCCGCTAACACGAGCTGCTGCATATCATGAAATGCAACATAGAGTCAGCCAAAAGAAACCAGCGCTGTCCTCTACTGATTATAGAAGTGATGAAGTGAGTCAAACTGTACATTCCAACCAAATATGTAACATGTTTGCATGACTAAAGAAATGTAATGCAATTTATATAATATGTCTTTTTGAAAGCTATTTCTCATTCATTGCTGTCTCAAGCAAAGACAGTGCAGCGCTTACTTCAAAGAGGCATGCCATGAGCCAATAGCCTTTGAGTGTGAGCCCTGTCAGAGCGTTTCATTGGTTGAATGAACTGAATGAATACGCCCTACTTAACGAGTCATTTGAGTCAAATTGGATTGAATGAACTGGAACATGTCGTTCATGGTCTAATATCTGTGTTCCAACAATGCAAATCTAGTTACTGAACTTTTCTGAAAAATAAAGGTAATGACCTGGTTTAATTTCATTCTAAGGTGAAGTAAATTATGTCAAAACAGTTGATCTTTGTATGGAACATTTAATTACACCAAGTAAATGATTTAAACCATTTAGATTTTAGTAGACTAAATATAATGTATATTTATTCGACTAAAATGTTTTTCATATTTCGTCGACTAAAACTAGACTAAAACTAAATCAAAATTTGCTGCAAAATTAACACTGCCCAGCAAAAATATTAAATACATTGAAAAGACGTCCCTTTATGGGCCAAAAATGAAAGTTGTTTCTATAGCTTTTCATGGCGTCTCCTGATTGTGTAATATTGATGTCCAGTCTGTACAAAGTAAAAACTGGTTGAAATTTTGAGTTTACACATGGAAATAAATTAAGTGAGACTCTTTGAAATAAACTGAGCTGAATGATTTGAGTGCAGTAAGATAGCAAGCAACCATTGAATCAAGGTTAAAAATGATGATTTGTCAATGTCATTGATTGAATCAGTATCACTTTTGTACCTGCAAAATCACCATTATTGTGATCTTTTTTAGCTTTAGTTGAGCTCTTGGCTCTTCTATTTTAATGTTAAATAAGGTTTCCTTCAGCCATAACTGTGTGTTAAAATAAATTAGTTGTGGCAAAGAGATGACTACTTCTGAATGGTAATGCATGCATTTTGAAATTGTTTAGATCACTGTTAATAATTGGGTTTGGTTTATTAATGTGTCAGCTCTGTGGATCTGTAGTTTGATATACTGTGATTTTTTTAGGAATTAACATATTCACAATCTGTTAAACCACTTAACACACAACGACATCAAGAATCTGCATATGAAACTCAACAATGGTGACAATCAACAAAAGAAAGCTTCATGCTGCAATGCATGCTGGGTTATCTGTTTATCTGAATTATTTTGAGATTGTCATCATTGTTGAGGGTTGTATGATGAGGGTTGATGTCAGTGAAATATGTTTGTTTATTTTCTCTCAATACTTGTGCATTGACTAGCCAGAGAACTCAGACCAGTCATCAATTGATCAATAATGTTTAAAACTAATACATTTTATTACAGCATGACTATTTCCATGAGAACAACCCCAACTTTTGTAAAAGCATGTCTGTCTTTCACATGCACAAGTGTTTTTATAACACTACTACATGACCTGAACGAATTAATTTAACAAAAGTCAAGGATCAAGAGCCAACTAAAGCAAACACTGATCACAATAATGGTTATTATTGTGGGTACAAAACTCATTTCACAGAGTCTTATTTCATTTATTTCCATGTGAAAACTGAAAGTAGTCTGATAAACTCCAGATTTGAACCAGTTTTTACATTGTACCAAGGTCCCCTGTACGTCAATATCAGACGTTCAGAAAACATAATAATGGGCCAATAAAGGGACGTCTTTTCAACATCGAAAGTTGCAGAAAAGACGTCTTTTGGACATATCTTTGGTCAGGGGGAAGTCATAATTGTAATAAAATTACCTTTACAACACTTACTATGTGGCCTTTTTTACCCTCAGCTAATAATATTTTTAAACTAATATCAGTCTAAGTAAATAAAACACAGTGTACATGCCATGGTATATTTAATGCACTGAGCACTCTATGAGCTCGGTGCCAGTTTTATTGTTTCCACCAAACATTTAACATATTCTTGAAGATTTCTATAGGTCTCATCTCAGATCTCTTGTCCTAGGACTCGGACTTGACTCGGACTCGACCCTCTCTGGACTCGGTCTTGACTCGAACTCGACCTACTCTGGACTCGGTCTTGACTCGAACTCGACCTACTCTGGACTCGGACTTGACTCGGACTCGAATGAGCTGGTCTCGACTACAACACTGGCGTGACGTCATGTGAAAAGGGCGTATTTGGCAACATGTTGTTCCTGATAAAGCTACTGAGCTTGAGACAGAGGTTTTTCAAAGTTGTACATTTCTATGTAAGCACAATTTTTCATCTTTATGCTAAAAAAATAATGTATTAACAACGTTTGCTTCAACTTTACTTTAAATACTTAAGTAGATTTAATATAAAAAGTACTTTTGATACTTAAGTACAATATCCATCTGATACTTTAAAACTTTTACTCAAGTTATATTCTAAAAGGTTACTTTCACTTCTACCAATGTAATTTTCTGGCAAGATATTTGTACTTTTACTCAAGTATTGCTTTTAGGTACATTAAACATCACTGGTGTTTTGTAGCTTTAATGAGAATTCTTCTGTATTTAATTTAGAATTTAGCTTTAAAGACTGTAAAGTGTTTGAGACCTTAATTCAATTTCTGTATATTTTCTACCTGTTAGACATGATAACTGTCAATTATACTGTTGAATGGCTATAAATGATGTTAAATTAAATAAAAAAACAATACATTTAATAGAGACGTCAGTTGCAGAACTAATATCAGAATGTTGTCTTTCATTCATAAAATGATGCTGGTAAAGAATTATGTTGTTTCTAAATTCATTTGGATATAAAATATGAAATTATTATAATGTAAAAGTATATTTAAAAACATTTATGTTATGTGCGATTAATTGTGATTAATCACATAAAAATGTATGATTAATCAGATTAATTTTTTTATCGATTGACATCAATAGTTAGTTGTATTGCTCTTTTCTTTGGAACTGTTTTTAAACAAAGTCAAACAGCTCGTTCACGCATGCTTTCATTTGGATTTAAGCCTTATTGCTCCCACATCAGGGCTTTGCATTGCGGCTTTGAAATCAGGGCTTTTTTTTAATCAAGCTTTTCAAAGTGCCATTTTAGTCTTAACGCTGAGAATTCATGAAATTTACTGCTACTTACAAACTTAAATATAAAAGCAAATTAAGTTATCCATAGAAATACAGCATAACGAGAACGCGCAACAGTACTGATGATCCATAGAGCATAACGAGAATGCGCGCAGCATTGATGACATATACGGACTGCGTCTTTTATCTTGAGCACAAAGATGTTTGTTAAATGTATAAATTAGATTATGAAAAAGTATGTGTAGATGTTGTTTCATTAATAAATGCCTTTCGCAAATTCATACTTTAAAAAAAGATCCACCCGCAATTACACCTATGCAGTGGAGTACCAAATTTGTGCGTGTATGTATAATGTGAAATAATATGGCTCCATTGGCCACCCATCTGTCTCCTCAGAGCCATCACAAGCCCCTAGTGGCAACTCACAAGCACTTGAGAGACCTCTCGAGCTTTCTTAAATAATTGGGACAGTAAGAGTGATTCTTAGCTTTAAGAAATTTGATAACTTGCTTTTATGCTTAAGTTTGAAAGTAGGAGTAAATTTCATGAATTCTCAGCATTTAAGACTAAAATGGCACTTTGAGAAGCTTGATTAATACGGGCCCAGGTCTATGTGGGCTTTTTCTTCTGAACTGTCAGTATTCATCAGGAAAACACTAAGTAACTCCTGGAGTAACATCACTTCACCTGACGCTGTCCACTGTGTGATCATGCGCAAGAGGACATCTCTGCGATCCCGCACCATTTAAGAGTAGACAGAGGTGACAGATGCTAAAATGCTAACCGGGCTGTGAATGTGCACCCGCAGTGCTTGACTAAAGTATTTGTGAACACTGAGTGACGTTTGTAGTGGAACATAAAAAACATGTGACATACTCGATAATATGATTTCGAACATCGTTAAAACCAGATTTACGATATTATCGCACACAATATATCTCGCACATCCCTACTGTAGAGTGAGCACATCCAAGCTTAGATTTTCATAATGTCAGACTGTGAGGTTGTGTCCAACACAATAAGGGGAATTCATAATGCACAAAGAAAAAAATCCAAAGCTATGGTTTGTGCCGCAGCTCTGCTGATCTTTTGGACTAAGTGTGCTGGCAGCAATGGAGTCATTCCAAGCCACACAACACACAAAAACTGTGGGCTGCCAGCAAACATCCCTCTGTTTAGTGTAGTTGGGCACACACTGGACTGGGAGGTACTACAGTGTCAGCCATCTTGAAAGGGTTCATGAAATGTTAATATACTTGTACTTTGGGCAAAGGAATACGTACAATTGACTTTATTAAAAAAGTCAAACCAACTAAATTATTAAAAGAGTTATTACCCGTTGCAATTGAGCCCATTTATAACATTATCAACTCGTCAATTAATCTAGGCCATGTCCCAGGACCCTTTAAACTGGCCGTCATTAAGCCTCTTATCAAGAAACCAAACTTAGACCCCAATGAACTAGGAAACTATAGACCGATTTCAAATCTCCCTTACCTGTCTAAAATACTAGAAAAAGTAGTGTCCACTCAGTTGTGCTCTTTCTTACAAAATAATGACATACACGAAAAATTCCAGTCAGGCTTTAGACCGCATCATAGTACTGAAACTGCGCTTGTTAAAATTACAAACGACCTGCTTATAGCATCAGATAAAGGTAACATCTCACTCCTAGTCCTGCTCGACCTTAGTGCTGCGTTCGATACTGTAGACCATAAAATACTTCTAGATCGCTTACACAATTATACCGGTATTCAGGGACAGGCACTACAATGGTTCAGATCTTACTTATCAGACAGACATCAATTTGTCCATTTAAATGGGGAATCATCAAATCTAACGCAAGTAAATTATGGATTACCTCAGGGATCGGTTTTAGGACCCTTGCTATTCTCCATATACATGCTGCCCCTTGGAAACATTATTAGAAAACATGGAATTAGCTTCCACTGTTATGCAGATGATACTCAGCTATATATCTCATCAAGACCAGATGATTCCTTCCAACTATCCAAATTGGCAGAGTGCATCGACGATATAAAGCATTGGATGACTTGTAATTTCCTTCTTTTAAATTCTAATAAAACAGAAATATTACTTATCGGACCAAAGACACGTGAGCAGAATATTTCGGATTATGACCTGCAAATTGAAGGCTGCACTGTTACTCCAACAAATACAGTTAAAGACCTTGGCGTTATATTAGACAGCAACCTGTCATTTAAAAATCACATCTCAAATGTCACAAAAACAGCCTTCTTCCACCTTAGAAATGTTGCCAAATTGCGAAATATTTTATGTGTGGCTGATGCAGAGAAGCTTATTCATGCATTTGTGACCTCAAGACTTGACTACTGTAATGCACTGCTTAGTGGTTGTCCTGCAGCATCAATAAACAAACTACAGTTAGTTCAGAATGCAGCTGCCAGAGTTCTAACCAGGTCCAGAAAATACGATCACATAACCCCAATGTTATCAACCCTTCACTGGTTACCCATTAAGTATCGTATTGACTTTAAAGTTCTTTTAATTACTTATAAAGCCTTAAACGGTTTAGCCCCTACCTACATAACAGAGCTTCTACCACACTACAACCCATCACGCTCTCTAAGATCTCAAAACTCCAGACTTTTGATAACACCTAGAATAACTAAATCCACCAAAGGGGGTAGAGCTTTCTCATACGTAGCACCTAAACTCTGGAATAGCCTCCCCGATACTATTCGAGGGTCAGACACACTCTCCCAATTTAAATCTAGATTAAAGACACATCTTTTCAGCCAAGCATTCACTAATACATAGCTAATGAACAGCAGCTACGCTAATTATTCTCTTTCTGCCCTCGCCTCTGGATGCTCATCCCGAGGTAGGGAGAGATTCCGCCAGGCCCAGATGAACGTCATATGCCCATCCCCAACTAGAGATTATGCCAGCTACATCGGAAAATCCTGTGCCATCCTCCTGCGAGAGCCTGCGGACTGATTGACCATCCCAGCTCCATCCAAGGCAATTCCATCAGACCAAAGCTCGGTGGCTTTGGTCGGGGTCACTGAGTGCAGCTATGACACGTCAGAGGAGATCTGGCCCTCCCGGCTGAGCCTGGTTTCTCCCGAGGTTTTTTTTCTCCATTTATTCATCATTGGAGTTTAGGTTCCTCGCCACAGCAGTGGAGTGTTGGCATGCTCACCGGGAGACTGCATTTATTTATTTATTCATTTATTTATTAGATATTATTTATTAGAATGATCTTGCTTGGTCTATAAACACCATGCACTGTGCTGTGTTTTACCTTTTTGTGTTTTTCTTATTTGCTCCTGTAAAGCTGCTTTGGAACAATGCACATTGTGAAAAGCGCTATATAAATAAAATTGAATTGAATTGAATTGAGACCAACAAAAAAATCAATTTATTTGTAAATTTATACATACATTCAGAACGAGAGAGAGACTGCATTAGATTAAAAAAACAAAAAGTGCATTATTTGTGTGGATATTATTATTCTTGGTTCTTGGTTCATTATCCTTCAGACCCACTAAAATAGGTGCCAGCTCAAATTCCGTAGGTGCCGGATCTGAATCTGCCTTCTTCCAGCTCAAAATAAAGGCAGAAGAGGTGATCCTGTCCAGAAACATTTTTTGTCATGCTGGTTGGAAATCTCTTTACTTCCTGATAGCAATCAATAAGTAAAGTGGTCCAATGATAATTGTATAATTATATATCGGCTGTGAAAGGCATAGGACCAAAACGTTTGCCCAATCATTACATTCAGGCCAAACGCATTGATAGGTCGTGTGCACATCTTCAGTCAACGTCTTTTGCATCTCACTGCGCACCCTGTTCACGAAGACACCATATGTCATCAGCGCAGTCACATACG
Source organism: Triplophysa rosa (assembly GCF_024868665.1). Lineage (NCBI taxonomy): Eukaryota > Metazoa > Chordata > Actinopteri > Cypriniformes > Nemacheilidae > Triplophysa > Triplophysa rosa. The sequence continues at coordinate 10,771,963 of NC_079891.1, read as the reverse complement.
CTGTGCAGACACAGCGGGAGAATGGTAGGTAAACAGCTGGAACCTTACTTTCCCCTTGTTAAATGTGTGCAAGTTTGTAAGAGGCACTTGCAAAGTACGAACAAAAAGAAAGAGGAGATTAAAATGTCTAATCAGCAAAGAGGTGAAACCAGAATTCCATTCGTGAACGCATTCTGGTCCCTGTCGGTCGGTTCGCGGTCGGGGCTTCCCGCTCAATCTGTTCACGAGTGTGTTCGGGAGGTTTCACAGGAGATGGGTGTGAAAAAGAGGAAAATCCTGGACAAAACGGGAGTGTTGACAGGTATGATTATAATCTGTGTTGCTTTTTCACACTGGGAGCAGCTACGGGAGTCAAGGTTTTAAATGATGACGCCATGGTAACTTCTGGACAGGTAGGTATATGTTATGATTCGATTTTGATGGGTTTTGATTATGTTGCTTATGTTGTCCTTTATGAATTATCTCAACGACATCATTACCCAGCATCTAACGGGAACTATGCTGCATCTAATCCCATTTGAAAGCTGTTTTTACGTTAGCTGTTTTCGCTAGTGTAGTAACGTTATTTACTTTATTTACTGTAACATGTTCTCACTGGTGAATGAGACATGATTTTATTGGAATTGATCCAAGAGCTTCTGGTTTGTGCGTGTTCATGTATTTTGGAGGAGGTGTGGCTTTGGATGGCGATTTGCATGGAGGGTGGGATCATGATTTCAGTGCAAGCAGGCTAAAGTTAGCGCATAACCAAATCACCCATTCTGCCTTTAAGCCCTGAGCAAAACATGTTGGGAGTATTTACACTGCAAACTTATCCCAGAGTTTCCTTTATTAACATCCCTAGGGACAAAAGCAGTAATGAAATTAATAAAACAGATTGTAGACCTCAAATCTCACTTAAAGGGCCCTATTTTAACGATCTAAGCGCATGGTCTAAAGCGCATGGCGCAGGTGCACTCAGGGCGTGTCCGAATCCACTTTTGCAAGTTTAATGACGGGAAAATGGTCGGTGCGCCCAGGCGCATGGTCTAAACGGGTTACCCCGATTCTCTTAATGAGTAATGGGTGTTTTTTGGGAATAACATGCAATAAACCAATCAGAGTGTCATCTCCCATTCCCTTTAAGAGGCAGTTGTGCTCTCGCCATGGCTGATCGCTATTTACATGGCGGAGTTTGTTGGCAGAAAAGCTAAACGCTTCTCAAGCTAAACAAATTATTTGCTCATGTGCAAAGTTAAAGCGTGTGAGCAGATCATCTACGGCAGGAATCCACCAAAGCTTCCCGAGGTGAAGAAGGCATGGGAGGAAGTAGCGGTGATTGTGTCCTCGTCTTCTGGCATCAGAAGAATGGCAGTACAATACAGAAAAAGGTACAATGATGTCAGGAGACAGGTAAAACAAAAGCTTGCCGCTAATAAAAGACAGCAGGTGGCCACGGGAGGAGGGCCACCTACAGCCACCCCGGACCTAATGCCAGCAGAGGACATCGCTGCCTCTACCCTCAGTGCTGAAAGCATTGAGGGGTTTGGGGGTTTAGAGGTAATGCAATGATAATGGGAAAAAATAATGTGTACGAAACATTCAGGCATATAAAAATATTTTATTTAGCAACAGTCATAAAATATATAAACATGAAATTTCATGCAGCTCCGCTGGCTGAAGATTGTATGACCAGACCAAGTAGGCAGGAGGAGGGGGTAGTTTTGGATGGAGAAGAAACGGTGGAACAACCATCTAGGTTGAGGGGAAAGGTGAGTTGACCCAGGGCACGACGCGAGAACGTCAGCCACGAATACCTCCCATTCCTGACACTCCAGCATGCCGGCTGCAATATTCTGGAGGGGGAACTGGGTAGACTATATCAGAGTGTGCAGTGCATGACCACCCGCTTGAGCCGCTTAGAGATTTAGCTGCTGCCCCTCGGACGCATCGCAGACAGTTTGGGAAGGCTCGCTGATGCAGTTGAGCGCATTACACCTGCAACATCTCCTGCAATAACTCCTCCATCCACCGGATCTTCTCTGTCCACCCGATCCGCTGCGCTCTTCTGCTCCTGGACCCATGTTTCGAGAGCCAAAACATTTCAGCAACTGGGGAAGCACTGTGAGTGTTTTGATTAAAGGCTAATTTAAAAAACATTGTCATCATATCCAGAGGTACAAAATCTTCCTATACAATAAATCCATATGGTAGCATAAAAAAAGACATTTCAAAATAAATGCTTACCAGGCTACAGATGAAGCAGCTCTTCTGCCGGCTGATCTCTCCTCGCCCCGTGCTGCTGCTTGAGGATTTTGGTTAATTGGCATCGGCACATACAGTTCATTTTCACACCTTCTAAACTAAAGTCCTGTAATCTGTCCTCATTTATGTCTAAGAGACATCCATGGCATATGGCAATGTTATGCAACACACAACATGCCACAAAGAATGCTCCGACCTTCTGAGGGTTGTACTGTAATGTTAATTCTGATACATGCAATGACCATCCATTATGATATGTAGACATTTTTATATTTATGTACACAATAATCATATTTTACATTTTAATCTTTTATTGTCTCATATTTAAAAATGTTTGTGTGCTGCTGTGCTTCCCTCTGTGTAATAACAAAAAAATATTGCGCTATTGACTTTAGACTTCAGGTTTGAGTTGGTCTATGGTGCAGTCTAATTTCAGTTCCTCAAAATAGCAACGGCCCAACAATTTTCTATTTAAACAACACGGCGCAGGACAGGAAAATGAGAACTGCGTCGGGCTGAAAATAGCAAAAACACTTGCCCCGCACCTTGTGTGTGTACGATAGGGCCAAACCAGTTCTGGTATATTCAAAGTGGCTTTGGAGGCTTCTATACAAACACATTATAGGTTAAAACTGTTGTACTTCAGCCATCATCTCTTTATGGAAAATGAGGCACCAGCTGTGAGAGTTTTGGTCAGACAGATGATCAACTCCAAACACAGTATTTATAAAATGTTGTCTTTCAATAAGGATGAACCTGAAACATTTATTTTGCCAAGGCTTTGGGTACAGTTCTGGGGGATCCTTCTGCCAATACCCTCCTCCCATCCACATTCCCCCCCACCACACACTCAGGTCCTGGAATACAGATACAGATCATCTCTACCCAGTCATATGAGAATTACAGTATTTGACGCAACAGACATTTTCGTTCCTTGCTAGTGAGCAATAAGCATGACTTGGGATGATACCATTGGCAGTGAGAGGGGAGGAGGGTGTAGGAAGCAGATGAGAGGGCAGAAAATGGGGAAGAGGAAATGGGAGCCCTTTGTCTCTCCACATCTCGTGTCATATTAAATGCATATGAGCCACCCCTCGCAGGCAGTCCAATTAGACCTGATGTGGGTGATGTCAGGGCCCCCTACACAACCTCTGTTTTTTTTCCAGCATTACACCATGGCAGCCATAACAGTGACTTGTCATCGGCTTGCTTCACAGCATGAGGTAAGGGATTAACACACAGGTGAAATGGTCAGACTGTAAATGACAAAAATGTGTTTTTATGGCTACAGCTTTGTAATAAGTTACACTTTAAATTGCATTTGTATTTCACACATGCATACTGTAGCGAGGAAGGCGGGACGAGAGCCGTGGGGCAGGAAGGCGGGGCCGGTGGCGTGAGTGATAATGAGTGTCAGCTGTACGCGCACCGGTCCCGCATGCCTCACGGGGAGCTAGGGAGCATAAGAGGACGAGCGACGGGACTGCCGAGAGAGAGGACCGGGCCCGGAAGTTAAGTTTGTTTATGTTCGTGTGGCCGGCAGTCGACCGTGAGGTGGCTGCCGGTCTTTTATTTCTGTATTATTGTTTGTTTATTTTTGAATTAAAGTTTTATGAATGTTCGCCGGTTCCCGCCTCCTTCCTTCCCTACATTGAGCTGTGTTACACATACAATTTCATAAAAATACATATTTACAATTAGTCAATTAAATGTTTTTACAAAATCGATCAGATAATAAAACTGTCCAACTGAAGAAAACAAATGTGTGACTATGGCTATTTAAAAGTTAAGCCTTGAAACAAAACAAAGCCATTCATTAGACAATTGCTAGCAATCCACCACCAATTGAAAGAAATCACTAAGAAGAGCAGTGAGGCTCCATTCATCGGTTTTAATACCAAACTATTTCATATGGGTAGATCTAAGAATAGCCTGGCCTTTTTCATTCATAATCTGAGCAATTAAACAAAGACAAAAGGGTGATCTAAGACTAGCTACAACCTTTACTCTGGAGATCAACAAAATCTTCCTTATGAACCATTTTTAATAGTCTGGCTTTGGATGGAAAATAAACTTGTTGTATGCAGGAAGACTGAGCTACTTGGGAGGTCTAAAAAGTCTTTTCATCTGAATATAGCTTAGTCGTTGAGAGGTGACCCCACTGAGCATGTCATAGTGGTTTAATGAGGTCAGTTTACAGGTTGGGCAGCAGGTAATCCTCTGTTCATTACAGGCCCACTCTGTGGCTGTTAGGGAGAAAAAAAATGACAGAGTGGATTTGAATAGAAGTAGATTGTATGGGCGTGCATCTGTGAACTCGATAGCATTTGATTCAATATGGAAAGAAACCCAAAACCACCCGTGAAGAAGTGGCTAGACTGTGAGGGAGATTTGTAAGTGGCTAGAGTTTGGTGTCAGCGAACAAGACAAGTTTGTTCCAGGTTTAACAAGCAGACAGTGATACAAGCTTACTGACTTTGAAGAGGGTAAGTGAAGAAATCTGATGATCGGTGGAGTTAGACAAGAAACATTCTTCTTAATCCGCTTCTTGTGAAGTTGCATAAGAGACTATCCAATTTTCACAGTCAAATAAGTTTATCTCAGTCAAAAGAGTAAGAATCAGAAGCGTCTGAAAAAGAGATGGACATATAGTTACGCTAAAAAAGCACTTCTGAAAGTATACAGTATACACAGCTACGCACAGTAATTCCACAATTTAATGCTGTTAATCACCGCACCCATGTGTATAAGTCATTGATAGGTTTGGCTGATGAGTGTTTGGCTCAAAGCCTGCAAGTCATACCATAGGTGTTCAGCTGGGTTTAGGTCTGAGCTTTATGCAGACCAGTGAAGTTCTTTCACACTAGACTTAATCAATAATTTATTTTTGAACCTTGCTTTGTGCAGGCATTGTCATGTTGAAGAAAATAGCCATACCCCAACTGTTGCTATAAAATTATACAGTAAGCACAAAAGTCTTTAGAATATCATGCTGTAGCATTGAGATTTGTGGTCATAGAAATTATTAAACAAATACATTAAATTGTCCTAAATAAGATGACTACATAAAATGCATGCTCTGACATTTTTTAAGGACCACAAAAACTCTGTTCCACAGTTACCTGATAAAAGAATAAACCCCGGGTAATGAGGAGAATCCAGATTTCTCCCTGAGTCCCCAACCTTGTCCTTTCTCGTTATTACGGTAGAAGAGTTGAACTGAGCGGGGTGAGCACAGTCAACATGATTGACACTGTGACCTTTGCAGCTGTTGAGCGTGACCCTGAGGTTATGGTATGGTCGGGTTCAGCTGACCGGGTCATGCCCAGCTGGTTGATAAGGTCAGCAGTTATAACAAGCATAGCAGCCTAACCCGGCCTAGGAGAGCACTGTCTGAGGCAATTATAGTCAGGCTGTGTGAAACACTGAGCTTGTTTGGGCCCGTGTATACTTAAATTATTGTCCTTTTGGTATTGATATGTACATTCTGACCAGTGTAGAAATGGATCATGGACATGGTTTTGGTAATACAGTCCCCCAACCCATATTACAAGAAAAGTCATTTGTTTCTTACCTAAAATACGACGCACTGGACCGATTACTGAAATAGCGCCTCTATTTGGAGAAGCTTTTGGGAGAAGCTTTTGTCTACCGTCATAATGAAATTATATATAATTTTTCTCCACGTATTGGAGTGTGATTTTCTGGATTCACTGTATTTACATTACACATTAGGCACACCATTCACGCATTTGGAGCAAGTAACGTAACCTATTTATTTTTTATATTACATATATATTACACAGCAATTGTTTTTCAAAACATACAAATATGGTAATTGCACTAAGGTCAAACAATTGTTTTTTTTTTATGAGGAAAAGATGCTAAAGTGAGCACCATCCGCAGTAAACCTTCAGATCTGGTGAACTTTCGGGTCAAACACACTTTTAAAATGACAGCCAAACAAAGTAATTCTTCAGCTGTACTTGTGAAATAGCGTAGGCTCTCGTGACCATTTGCGCCATGACATCTGAATGCTTAAACAAAATCTGATTGTTTAAACTTATGGCTTCAACTTAGGAAGGTTTGCAACACAAGTTGTTTTGTAATATACTGTTTTTGATCAATGCATGCAATAAATACATGCGACTTACTTTCACTTATAGTTTGTATTTTTGGCGACTTGCCTGCGACTTAGATTTTATGTGTTGCCTTTTGTGTGGTTGAGAAGTGGTCAGGTTTAGGCTGGGGGTAGGGTTAGGGGCTCCAAAATATCTTTAAAATCATAAATTCATAAAATCATATTCATGAAATGATAAATCCCAAAATAAATGGGAAGAATTAAATGCATAAAGTGAACAACTTAAACAATGGAATACCCTGCACGTCAACATATGTAACCACTGATGAAACTTAAATTGAAATAAATAAATACTATTATTATTCTCTATATTATAATGTGCATATTATTTACAGGATTTACATTTACATTGGTAATAACAGTTAACATCAGAATTAGTGATATAGAGTTATTTAAAATATTATGTGCGGAGTATTGATGCATTATTAGTCATCATGATTAATAATATCAGTGTTACTTACTCTGGGTTATTTACAATAGCATGATGTTCAAAGTATTAATACGATATCAGTAAACATGGTTCATAAAATGCAATTATTGTCAGTACTGGAAACTTAAATGACAAATTATCTGAATTGACCAAAGCATGGTGTATGGTGTATTAAAGTAAATTTCTACATGCTTCCTCAGCATCTCCCATTGTTCACTCAAGCTCCCGCTGACCATAGGAAAAACAAAGAGAGACAAAGAGATAGGAAGATTAGGTAGAAAATAAATGCTTTCAACTAAATTGCAGCACTTTACACCATTAAAACAGCTCAGAATCAAGTAGTCACTTTACCAAATTTGTAACTTTTTCTGTTATTTGGTTGTGTCACTTTCAGCTGTGAAAAGCACACCCATTATTGCGGTCACTCGATGGGCAATTTTCCCATTGTCAAAGCGAGACCAGGAACTGCTCACAACACTTCAGAATATACAGCACCCAGCAACGCTTTTCTCTCCGTGGCTGATGTGCTGTTGTGGGTGTTTGAGGAGAGGGGGCTTGGCTGTTAGCCAGCTAGCTTGGCCACCATAATGTGCCCCAGTGGCCATACACGTAATTCTGGAGGTACCTAATGTCAGAGGTGCTAAAGCGGATGGGCGGAACATGCCTTGCCACTGTGCTGATTTCAGCTCTGCAGCTGCACCATGTGACAAATGATTCCAATCTAGGCAGCGTGCCCTTGTCTTGACCCTGACAATAGGGCAAGCACAGCCAATGGAAAAGATGTGCTCTAATAAAGCCTGGAATAGGCAAGGACAGTGCATAGAGGGGGATGGATGGAAGAGTGCATCAACAAGGGGATAGGAGAGAGTGGGGGAGCATGGACATCTCAGGTGCAGAAGGATAATGAGATCGCTTGTTTGTTCAGTGAAAATTACCCCGCAAGACCTTGCTCGGCAAAGCAGCCATCTTGTCTAGTTCGTGAATTGGGCTAATTCCTAAGGGTGCGTGTTGTGTCAAGGATTGCAATCTCTTTTAACACAGCACCTCTGGCACAGCGCAAACATGTAAATGGGGTCTGATGCCACCCTCTTGCCCTACAGACACCCTCCACAAAGCTCCCACCAATTCTACCCCCACCCCTGCACCAGTTTCATAAATCTATTCCTGTAAAATGAGCACGTACTTGCCAGGCTCAGTGGTGGATACACACAACTCTCCGGAAAGGTCTGGGTGGCATGCTGGGTATGCAAATGAAATTCTCCTTTCCTTATTTTCACCTCACGCCACCCTGCTGGAAAAGCAGTCCCCTGATTCTAATCCTTCTCTGCTATCTTTCTTTCATTCGTTCTTTCTCATTCTCCTTTAAAATCACACTATATTGCCAAGACTGAAATATGCATAATCGGGATGGAGGCTAAAAAAGGTATCCTATTTAGCCTATTGACTAGGGATGTGCAAAACTACATATTTTTAAAGTGGGACACTCAGTTGGTTACCTGACTGACTCATAGCCTGTATTAGCCGAGTTGTGGTTACACTTGAACCCAACTAGAAAATTTTGCTGATTAAAAAAGCATTAATAGCAAGACCATACTGACCTGACGTTGTCAACATGTCAAATCAGTAAGATTCAGAAAATCATTGAGGATTGTTGGAAATGCACTTGGTTAAGCACACTGTGAGGACAATGTATCGAATCAGATGTGACACTGAGTAAAACAGCATTTGGAAGCAACACAAACCTTTCCAGTGTGTTGAATGTGATATGACAGCCCAAGCTGCCATATCACATTCAATCCTGCCATTGGCAGGATTCTATTTGTTCAACAGCATTTAAGCTCACCTAAAGCTAAAAGTATTAGCATTGTGCAAACGTGTTGACATGCTATGGATCTGTTATAAAGCTAGAATGAAACAAAACCGTTTAACAGTGACGCAGAACTATGGGCGCTGTGCGACTACAATGTAATTGAAAAACATGTCACATGCTATAACATAGAGGGTAAACTGTGCATTTTGACAGCGTAAGTGGATGAAGACATGCTGTGATCTGAACGCTGCTCTTGAGAGCATGTACAAAGGCAGAAATACACAGCTGACACACAGAGGTCATAATCTAAAAGAAGCCTTTTTATATAGCAGGGGCTGGTGAAAGGGCAATTTCATATTTATGTGGTGTACATGTAGTGTATCTAGCTAACACTTAAAAGCAAACAAAATAGATGTTTTAACTCAACTCAACTTTATTTATATAGCGATTTAACAATTGTTATTGTTAAAAAGCAGCTGTACATGAAACATATTGACTATTGTAACAGTATGGACTCTTTGTTGGTTCTATTTTGCTTGGTTCTGCTTGCCCTGTCTTGTTTGACCTAGTTTCTTTTCTGTTAATTAGTTAATCAGTTTCACCTATGTTTCATCCATTATCTCATTAGTTCCTTTGTTTGCTCTATGTATTTAAAGTCACCATGAAACGAACGTTGCGATTGTCTTCTTTTCCATATCGTATATCCGAGTGAAACGGTTTCTGGAATTTGAAAAAATGTAGGGCGGGGCTTTGTTTTCCCTTTCCGTTTTTGATTGGTTTGTTGTAAGTTGGGCCTGGAGGGGAGGGCTAAAAATGCCTGGCCATTGGACATTGAGTATAGTCCTACCTCTTTTTTGTTGCTGATGTCATGTGATGAAGAGTTGTTGTTAAGAGGGGTAGTGGAGCTTAATGTTTCTGATTAAAGATTACAAGTGCAAATGAATTTTGAAAAAATAATGGTGTGCACGGATAAATCATTTATCATAATCACTGCAATACTGTGTATAACACATTTAAAACGGAAATTGTCCTGTTTGATTGCATGGTGACTAAGCCCTGTGTTTTCCTGAGTTCTATGTCCGGTTTTGACTTATGTTACATGTGTGTTTGCGCCTGTCTTTCGTGTGGAATCATTAAACCCTATTGGATTATACTTCGTCATGCGCTTGGTTCATATACTCACATCCTGTAACAGAAAACCTGACCTAAAAGTAAGTTTATTAAGTTGCATTTTTTTTGTTTTTCCCTGCACCCGGATGGCTTTCCCTACCATCAAGCGCATTTGTCTGGAGCAGGGAGACTGTTCGCTGGAGGACCATACCAAGGTCTTTTTAGATCTGGCGTGCCTTACGAACTTCCCTGACCGCTCGCTCTGTTTTTATTATCACCATGGCCTGAGCGAGTGGTGTAAGGCACGCCTCCCAGTGAACGGTCCCCGGGAGGACATCTTCAGCCCTGCTCCCAAACCAGAGACCAGCCAGCAACCATTACCCTGCTACACGGAGCATCTGCCAGAGCCCACCGCAGACGGAGAGCCTGGGTCCGCTGCGATGCAAGAGCCAGCATGCAAGCCCGTGACTGAGCCTATCATCGCCCCGGAGCCTGAGCCTCAACACACGTCTGACCAGGTGCGTGAGCCGGCAACACCGTGCACCACTGTGGGAGTACTCATGGAGTTTGACGGGCTAGAGGGAAGCCCCGCCCACACTCCCATCGCAGAGGGTGAGCTGTTACTGAACTCTGCTCTTGAAGACTGGGTTAATGAAGAGGAATATTGGCTGCTGTCGTCCCCGCTGGTCCTGCCCAGCTCTTCCAGGTCCCCGCTGGTCCCGCCCAGCTCTTCCAAGTCCCAGCTGGTCCCGCCCAGCTTTTCCTAGTCCCTGCTGGTCCCGTCCAGTGCTTCGTCAGCCAGCACCTCCTCTTCAGCCTCCAAGAAGGTCCCACCCAGCCTCCCTCTCCTGCCTCCTCTGTTGTCGTCAGCCAGTACGTCTGCCCTGGGTCTGCTGGCATTCGGAGACCCCTCTGCATGCCAGCGCCGTTGGGTCGGATGAGCTTTGGGATCTCCAGCCGCCAGCTATCTTGGGGCTTGAGTATCCCATGTCTCCGCCTCCAGCCACAAGACCCGGACTACACCTCGGCCCTCCGACCCAGCGGCTACACCTTGGCTCCTGCTCCAAATTACATGTGTGTTTTCTTCTGTCTTTCATGTGGAATCATTAAACTCAATTGGATTATACTTCTTTGTCGTGCGCTTGGTTCATATACTCACATCCTGTAACAACTGTAAGCAAAACATTAAAGTAATACAAGTATAAACCAAAAAAGTGAACACGCACAGACACGCACACAGGTTCATACACACCCACATGCATAAAACATGGTCACACAACTCCACATGCACAGAACACAAAATACACATGCACTGACACACATGCGCACACACGCACACACATACACACATTCCATAGACTTCCATTGATTTTATATCAGTCTTATGATATATTCTATCCCCTAAACCTACCCCAATACCTAAACCTAATAATCCCACAAACCTTTCTGCATTTTTTAATTTTCAATAAATATCATTCTACTGATTTATAAGCTGTTTTCCCTCATGGGGACCTAAAAATGTCTTATGCAGACTATAAATTCCTAATTTAATCTAATAATGAATAAATTAAGCATAATGTTACATTTAAAGTGATATTAATAAATACAAAAACTTTACATACAAAAGTTGATGTCAGCATCCCCCGGTCAGGCAAACAGTGCAAAACAGTATGCAAATGGTGGCGTGGAAATGTAAATAATGTGAAAATATCCAGAGAATAAACTATTTTAAATTTAAACTATGGTTCATATAGGATATTGCTTACATACACAAGCAAACGTGCACACACACACACATGCACAAACACACACACATGCACAAACACACACAGCCTTTTTCTTGTTTCCTATGATACTATTAGGGGAAATGCTCAGTGTCTGACCACGCCAAAATGGTACAGAGTGGCCTAGCAACTATTTCCTCCTCTTTAAAGAGCATTATCTACACATTTGACAGCAACTGGACTCTTACTACCGTAAGGTAAAGAGCAGGGAAATTATAGGAAAGAGAGGGTATAGATGGGCTGGGTGTCACCTTATCATCTGGAGGATGCTTCATTGGGTCATTATAGAAATTACTGTGTCAGAGCAAATTGGGGAAAAGCTATTATCTAAATGAGTCTAAGATTCTCCACAACATAAAGATATACACTTAAGACATACAGTATAAGAACACCTGCAACTTCATCTGTCAGATTTGCTGTTTGATCTGCAGCACCGTGAGGAATCCTGTGATACACAATCAATGCCAGGTCCTAGCACAATTAATATAGGGACACCATCATACAAACAACTCTCAGGCAATGGCTAAGATTTAGAATGCGACTACATTGTTTAAAAGAGAGAATGCAAGTGAATTCTCGAAACCCCCAAAACAATAACAATAGTTTCAATAAAATGTCTATATTTCAGGGAATTCACAAAATAAAATGCAACCAAAAACTCATATATAAATTTTGATATACTGTGCATTGCTGTTCTTTGACCTCAAGAACATTAATTGTGTCATTTGTCTAAGACAATGGATCAGAGGGACAACAGCTGTTAGACCATTTATATAGCCTGGGGAAAATCACATTTCTGTCAAAATTTACTTAATCTGTCAAAACAACGAGCCCTTATTCCACTAAATAGATGAATAGTCATGGTAAGTGATTTCACAGGACATCGTACAGCTTAGACAACACTCTTGTGGACCTCCTCCGAGCCCCGACTCGAGGTCGACATGCCGGCAAGAGGAAGAAATTGGGTGTTTGAAGTCATGCTGCACTGTGCAGACTTGTTGCTGAGTGATGTCCAAAGATTCCAAACAATGCTTTCTAATTGCTCTTACGGTACTTTGATGTCATACGCTGATCAGTCTTTGCAGCGCTGGTTGAGAACCTTTTGTCTGGTTGTTGTTACTTGTGACAGGAATTGGTTTTAATTGTTCTGTATTCCAGTGGTGTTTATGTATAACTTAATATATGTTTATAATGTAAATGCTTGTGTATATTTATACATTTGCAAAATACACAAAATTAAATGTGCATAGTATTTTAATGTGTTCTTATTTAAGTTTCTCCATAATATAGAGGTAGTATGGTTCAGTTTTACAGAGCCTAGGAAAAAAAACTAAATTTAAAACTACAACTGTCAGGAGCATATTACCTCAAGTGTTTGTGGAGAATCTTGAAAAACAAAACTAATTGCATTAAATGTTTGTATCCATAAATAATGGCCTTAATAAGAAATTATGTTAAAAACAATAATAATTTACATTTTGAATTTTACCAAAATATATATTTAAAATTCTCCATCATGTTTATATACAGTATGTTTGACATCCACAAACTCATCCCATCCATTCTCTGATTGGTCATTCGCAGGGATTCCTGGTTAGGTAAACTGTGTGGAGGTTGCAGCAGTGCAGGCTTCACCGAAGGCCATACACACCCAGTAGACTTGCAAACTTGTTGGGAGGGGGCTTCCTCCTTTCAAGGTTACAGCCTGCAAGGCTTACCTGCTGCGTACGCGACCATGGGTTGCTCATTTTTCTGCGTTACCTGTCAGGACAAAAGACTGCTTAGCTCTGTCTGGGACCTGACACTTTTATTAAGCAATGCAACATCCATGTCACCTGTGCCGCCAAACAAGATAGTTGTTTTTGGGGAAAATTTGACGTGCCATTTTCTCCTCACTAGCATTTTTCGATGAAAAAAGGTGAAAACAGTTTATTACTGTTTAGCTGTATCCGTGCGTGGCACTGAGAGTAATGAAAAGCTGTGGGCTCAATATTTTACACACTGATGCATTTTTTGGATCAGACTTCTGCAGGGCATCTATGAAACAATGGCTGTCATAACCGAAAGGTGTGTGTTATTAATCTCCCAGCCCTCCACAATCAATCTGCTTCTTCCTCCACAAACAGTGTAATGCATTATAGCGCTAAACGAAAGACCAAAATTTCACCAGCACACAAAGGCGAGGCTCAGGAGGAGATGTCTTTTTTGCAAAAAGCAGCCATGCATTATGACTAAAAAGCTTCTTCTGGTTGTTATGAACATTACTGAACAATTTGACTCAGAGGGATAAGTATGCACTATAATTCATACCAATTTATTATTTTCTTCCTCCTGCCAAATGGAGTAGGAAGCACTGTGGTGGTAATGGTGCACTCGTTTTATTACACTGTAACAGGGCAAAAATGCTGTCTATCAGCACAGCTCCTGTTCACAGGAGAACATCATAAGAAGTGAGACAAATGTGGTGTGAAGGTGTAAAGTAAAGATGTGTTAACAGATATCAAGCACGGCCGGATGAAGAAGTATAGATGTATGAAGTACGAGTTGCATGCGAAATCCTGCATTCCGTGTGGACTGAAAATTCAATGCATGTTAATTAAGTTAATCAGAAGGAAATATGCCATCATGGTAACAACTGGGAACCATTTGAAAGGTATGTTATGAGGTCATCTGTAGCAAATGTTTCTGCCAAAAAAACCTCAATGCTCTGCACTGTGGATTCATGTTGGGAATCATACCGCAGCAATTATTTAAAGCCTTTGATTAGTCTCAATGTACGTAATCACAGCTGAAAATCAATTTTCAGGGACATCCGGAAATCAAAAGCAAGCACAGTTGAAGGTTCTTCATTTTCAAAATGAGCCATTTTTTCCCCATTTGGGGCTAATCAAGTGAAACAGCAGTGAGCTCGCTGTTGAGACGCTGCCAAATAACACTCAGTGAAGTGAAGCCAGGTACTCTCCAATTAGTGTTTGTGTAACTTAATGCGAACTGCTGGTAACCCACACAGAGCATCCAAACAGTTGTCACCGCAGTTACACACATCCTCCATCAAATCTGCTAATGCATCCTGATTTGTTTTCCCTTTCAAAACTAGCGTGAAAGTTGAAAAGAGACATTTCGATGCATGCATTGATGCTAACGGGCAAAACAGCTTGGCTTCAGCATTGATAAGAATGAGCAAATGTTAATGGTGACTGGCTGACACTTGACGGCTATGTGGCCTAAAACACCAAAAATAATCTTATTTGCGAGGTGTATCAAATTGCCAGAGTCGTGTGTGGTATGGTGTAATATTTGGACTTTGCTGAAAGGAAAAAGCACGTTATTGGAGACTCAGACAGTAGGTGTTCTACCAATGTGATGTGCCAAATTTCAAATTAAACACTGTTTTGGTGTATAGTTACAGTCTTTTTTAAGTGTATCCAGCAGTTCTGGCAACAAAGTCAGACAAAACAGAAAAAAAAAACATATTCCGCCAAAAGTAAAGTGTGCAACCTTCTGCCTTTCTATATTGGTGAGGATATGTCAGCACTTTTTATAAAAAGCACAAAGATACTCCTCAGAGAGCAAACAAGGATTTTTTGTTTTGTTCGGACTCCTTTAATACTCAAGTGTACTCAGAGGTTCTTTAATTAGGAGTTTACTAATACTATTTATTTTCTGCCATAAAACAGAAAATACAGTCCAAACCATAATTACTAAAAATAGGAAATCAAAGTTCTACTCAGATAATAAAACATATGAATGGGTTACACTTTATTTTAAGGTGTTTGTTAAAGTGCAAATTGTACATTTAAATATATATTTAGTAATATGTATGGATACACTTTATTTTACAGTGCCCGTGTTACAGTGTAATTATACATTTAAGTTTTTTTCAAATTTTATCATTAATAAAAATGATCTACATGTACTTACTATAGGGTTAGGATTAGGGTTTGGTTCTGTGTTCGTTGTTATTATGCATAATTTAATGTTATTACCAGGGGTGTAAGTAACAAATTACATCTACTGATGTTACTGTAAATTCTTGTTATTTTAAGAGTATGTTTTAAGTCTGTTATTCTTCTTGTACTTTGTTACAAATTAAGCTAATACTTCTACTTCGCTACTTTTAAAATCACACTTGCTACTGAGTACAATTTGAATTTATATTCAAACCTTTGATCAGCATTTTATTATCCAATGAAGAGATATCCGATGTACACAGACCAATAGAATTTGGACCGAAAAGGCCTGCTGCGAAGAGATTTGGAGAGGTGCTCATCATCACAAGCTCATAGGTTTAGAGCAGGGATCTCCAACCCTGCTCCTGGTGAGCTACCGTGCTGAAGATTTCATTTCTAAACCCAATAAAACACAGCAGGTGTGTTGTAACAGGGTTGGAACTGCAGTCTGAAGGACAATAACTCTCCAGGAGCAGGGTTGGACATCCCTGGTTTAGAGAAACAGGCGCATGGATGCTTAAGACAGCTACATTAAATACAGTGAAAATCACAGAGAAACACTGGATTGTTGTTTATTAAATCCACCTTGTGCCATCCAAGATGTAGATGACATTGTTGCTAAAGTATAACTGTAAAGAAAGTCTTAATATGAAATCGCGAGCTTTGGTCGTTCATACAATGTGAAAGTTTGTTTGAAAGTTAAAATAACGGATGCGCGCAACACAAACGCAATCCCTATGTGCATCCTGACGATATATTAACATCTTATTTAGCGAATCAAAAGATTTATATAACCGATAATATGTAGTAATCAGTCTGCTTATGTTTCTATAGCGCAGCAGGCACGGCGCGTATCAAACAGCGGTTTTGCACGCTTGAAAGTCACTGCAGTTAAAGGAAAATACAAAGTATCTTCTCAGATAAAGAGAAACATATGAAACTTTATATTTAATAAATTAAGATGGACATTGATGAAGCACTGTTAATAAATAAAATAAACTTGTGTTATTTGTACTGTCGAATACGATCTCTACCCCTCTCCTCTACTTTACCCGCAATGGCGCAGTATGCACGTCATGTTTGGCCCTGTTCAGCCCCTGAAACTTCAGCGTTCATGAGAGGAGTAACGTCAGAGACGAAAGTAAAACTTAGCTTATTGTATCAAGCTCAGATAATCATTTTAATGCTGGGCTGTAACTCGCCAAAAAACTAAAAGAAGAAGCTCAGATAATATGTTAGGCCGTTTCTCAACTCCAAGAACTCAAAGAATGGACTTGTGCTCTTACGGAGACCGGTCTTGCGAGGCAGCCTTTTAATTTTGGAGATAATTTTCGGCTTGTCTTGGATTGCTGTTTGTCTATGAAGATCTGGCAACACTGTCACTTTAGTGAAGGTTTCGTGAGAGCAGTTAGACTTGTGTCAAAATGTGCGAAAGTAAAGACTTATTTTACTGTTATTTTCCTCACATATAGAAGAAGACACATCTATGATGGGCTGATAACTATTGCTGCATATTCTAATGATATCTATTGATAACTGTAAAATGCATCCAGGAGTTGTAATTTACCTTTGAATCAGAGTTGCAAGACTTGCACTTTTCTTGAATTCTGTGTCAGGGGCTAAGCATTCTTTTTCTTGTGTACTTTTACTCTCATTTTACCTTAATTTGCACTCCAAATAAACATGAGGGGATTTGCAGTTGAATTGTGGAATTGTCTGTTTGGCTTTATATAGTAAATAGTAAAACTAGTAATAATTAGTAATAACTTTAAATGCTCTCAGTATTAATGACAATGCCAAAACTGTTAGACTACCTGTTAGACTGCCAAAACTACCGTTAGATTCAGGCATAGTAGCCTACATTTTTTGTATTGTGCCACCCTAACATTTGTACTGGCCCCATTTGGCCAGCCCATGAAAAAAAGTGTGCCACTGGTTGTAAATAATGTTCACTTTCTTGCACAGATCGATAGATTCACTTAGTAAGACGTTAATATATCGCCAGAAGCCGCAGGGATTAATTTTATGTTTGCATGCGGTATTTTGGGCTTTAATTGATTAATTTCTGCATTATGGGACCTAGGACACATGATTGAACAGTGCTGGAATGGAATAAATGGTTTTAACTGGATTATAGATTGATCAAAGAAAGTTAAGCCTATGAAAACACATCAATAATTCTCTAAATGTCTTGACACAAACTAAAAGTTACATTTTATCATGGGCAAATGAAATACAGCGGAAAAATACTAAATTTGTAAATCTGTACTGGAGAACTGTTATGTAAGTAATTCATTGCATAATTTGGAAAAACTAAATAAGAATTTAAAATAGTACAAAAACACATGCCTTCTTGTTATTTTGCTTTGTGTTGTTGGCGTTTTTTCCGTTTTTGCTTCGGCGGCTACATCCGTTTTGAAGCCATGGCCATATGTAAAGATTCGTTAGCATATCACGCGCATGTCAATACCTGCAGCACACTGCATGATGTCAGTTCAAAAAAGAGAAAAGATGGAAAAACACAAAGAAATTTATGTCAACAGTTTCCGCTCATTTTGCAGAAAAACAATAAATAACAACAAAAGCTCAATATCATGTTGAGAATACAATAACATGATAGAATAAGATCAATAAACATAAAACAGACAAAATAACAAAGTGCAAAGTATTTGGATGCAGCTCACCTAAACCATGTTGCAGTGGGAACATAACCCGCAGATAAACTTCTTACATGACAGTTTCATTCTCTGTGACACCGCAAGAGCAGTTCCAGGTCCTAAATGTTATAAATCATGAATGTTTCAACCTGAGTGCTTGTTTGGCTCCTTCCTCCTGCCCTCCTCTACCCCAGGCCCAAACATCAGATTAAATGCCAATTAGGGTTGGATTGCTCTAACAGAAGCTGTGGTTAAGCCAAAGCTGAGAGCAGGCCTGTGGGAAGGTACTTATTGGTCCCAGGACTCTGGGCTAAAGATTCATGAGGTCAAGAAACACACTGCCTGCCCCCTCTACACACACACAATATGGTAAAGTGCTTAAATCGATGTGAAACAAATGTGATACGATATCAATACAATTATTGTATTTTATTGTATATCAATCCAACAGTCTGTTCTTTTTTTGTTACACTATTCTTTGGCTTCTATAAATAAAGCAGTGTGTGAGAAATGTTTAGAATCACCATTCTTCCTGTCTTTAGCAACTTGCCCCACAATGTAAAATGAAAAACAGCATAACCAGGTAGTCCAAGATGTAATGGGTGGTGTTCTGTACAGTAAAAAAGAACCTCAAAAGAACCATGGATCAAAAAGGCAAACACCATAGCTCCCAGCATTGGTCAGCAGAGAGCAATGTTAACAGCCAGAGGCCAGGGCTAAGTCAACACCAGAGTAGTTTGCCTTGCCCTTTCTGTCAAATCAATATCTGCAAATAATAAATGAGATCCCAGAGGGGAGCTCCAAACCCCACTACAAGGCCTGACTAAGTCCACAACTGGCTGGCTACTCAATATTGTAGGTGAGCCAGAGCAATGCAGAACATCTTTAGCACTCTATAATAGAAAATTAATCATGCTCAAATCAAGACTAAGGGCACCCTGAGGGTTATGTAATAGGGATACTTACAACTATCATCTGGCACTGAGAACCCTTAAATATGAAATGCAAAAGAGAAAAGAAATGCTTACGTACACACAAGGAATTTAGGACAAAATGGTACTGATATTGCTGTTGTAACACAAATTCTTACAATACATCTTTAGAAAAAATAACCAAAACTAATAAAATCTGACAAATACAACTCTGACTGAAAGATCCATCCAGGTGAAGAGCCAGCCAGCCAGACAGACAGGCAGGCAGATATGCATACTGTATGAAAAACATTTAGGCTATTTCATGTCTTTCACGCTGTGATATTGAAACCTTTTATTTTATGCGTTTTTATTCTGTTTTTCGGTTCTATTTCATATTACCAATCAATCTCATTCTACTTACTAGTATAGAGGGTGTATTGGAGTGTTTGAGTTTGTCCCTCCCTCTTTGTGTTTCTCACCAATGGGTAATCAAATATAGAATAAGGTGAAAATGTTTAGACTTACCCACATGTTAAGTGTTACTAGTGTCTCCACAGGCCCGCTGGCACATTTTCGGAAATGAAAGACTAAAGCAAATGCTCGCAAAACAGAAATCTGCTCCACCAGCTCCGATCCAGTAATATGTTCTTCCATTGATTTCTCAGTATTCCATTCAGTTTTGGACCCAACAAGATCCTCAAATGCACCCTGTCAGCACTGACTTATAACCTACTCCTAGTCAAGACTAGGAAGAAAGAGCAGCTTCCTGAAAGAATGGCAGCATATATCCATGGATCAGCCTCTCTGTTGTGTGTGTGTGTTTGTCCGAAAGACCTCTGAAAACTGAGAGAAAGCAAGTAGAACCAACTGGTTCCTCATCATGAGCTTGTTAGCTTGTCCGATCTTTGGCAATCAGCATCGTCCCTGGGGCTGAAAGACATAAGACGGCAGGGAAGCAGGGAAAGCCAAAGCTGAGGAAAGATCAATACAGCACTGTGAAACAAGAAGTGGAGGCTATTTACTTTTCATTGATCCGATGATGCTGGAGAAACACCTCAGTCTGCCGTTAAATTGAGGGAATAAGTATTTGGGGCTTGTGGGGTTTCTTCTACCAACTGCCTGGCTCCAGGGTCAGGAGAAATTCTAAACGAAAATAAAACTAAGCAAAAATAGATACTTTTCAGGTGACTTAAATTATTACAGTTCATTAATAACTTACACAGCACTAACAGTGCTGCAAAGACAGAGTATGGCCCAAAAGTTGCTTAAGCTCCGTATAGTCTGGTTTTAAATTAATTTACAATTGAAAGTGCAGTACAACCACTTATTAATATTTTTTTAAACACATGTTTTGGTACAGTCTCAAAAATGTTTTGAAGCACATGAGAAGAATAAGAAAATAGTCATGTAGATGAAGCAGGTCATAGGAAATAAGAACTGTTCACACTACAAAAACATTGATATATAGAAAAGAAGACAATCTATAGTCTGAAAAACACTACCAATACCATTCATCTTAAACACAGTTGCTCGGTTAACATGTGCCCCCTGGACTTAGAATTCTGCAATCTTTTCTTTTCAGTTCTGGTTATAGGGTGTTTCTTTAGCATCTACTGAGTCTCTGTCAACAGGGGCTAACCAGACAAACTTTGACTCTTTGGTATCAATGCCTTAAACAAGCCTGTGACAATGACAGAACATTGAGGCTCACAATGTAGACATGCATTGTTTTTATTTAATCTCATTACAACTAGAACGTGATCTGTATCTGGCCCATTGGCCAACTTTTGAATTCCCTTCTAAATTGAAGATTTTAGCAAAAAATCTGTAGGACTGAAAGATACACAATGACGAAACAGCTGTGGCATCTACTTCAGACTAGTCTTCTGGTATTTAGTCACATTAGACTAGCCACCATGTTCACCATGTTGACAGCCTCAGTTGGCTTGCTGAGCTGCTTATTGAGTTGTGGCTGCTTCGTGACAGTTTACAAGGTTGGACTAGCTAAAAACCATCTAACATATTTACAATTTGATGGTACTTAAAATACAACTCTTGCATATTACTCACAACTTATTGTGGTAAGACATCAGTACATAAGATAGATTTTCTCTTTTATATCTTCTTTATAAAAATTTGTCAACACTTCAATTGCAGTTATACTCCAAAGGGTTGTTAAGTCTCTCGAACTCCCAATTCTCCTTTCCCTCTTTACCCCTCCTTACTAATTAACTCTCTATAACAGCTAAGATTACTTTAGCTTTGAGCTCCCTTACACCCTCGACTGGACTCACACAGCTCGAACAATGAACCCTGACTTGATTCACAAATATCCCCTTCAACTGCGCACAATTATGAATTCAAATAAGGCCGATTCAGATTCTCCCATGCACCATGCCGCCTCTCACATGACAAGACCTGGTAATGAGGACTTTAAGCAGGACCACACAACAAGAGATTTGGCAGAACAGCCCCGGGCCCCTTCACCACCAGGGGGGTCAATTTAGGTGTTGCATTCATCAGCAATACCCAGGGATAATTCCATCTGTTCATGTCTCAAAAAAGTTGTACAAAATTAAAATGTTGAAATAAAATATGTTGTGACATAAATGGTTTGAACATACATACAAACACACCCAGCTGAAGTGTATACCAAACAATACAGAATTATTTTTTTTTCAATTCAATGTTTGCTGATATTATAGTTGAATTGATGTAACAATTACATAAAAGTACTGAATACATATCGAATTAGTACTAACATAACTTTCACTTGTGCTCTAAGACTTCTGGACCTATATTGCATCAGTTGTAGACAAAACTTTACTTAAGGTAGATAAACAAAATAAACAAACACCTATCGATTTTGATATGAAGAGCTGGGAGTATCAGTGTCATCGCATATTTAATTTTGATATATTTACACTTTAGATATTTTTACCGAATTTCAAATATTATTCATTCAAAAATATTGTTTATATTTGCATGTATTTGCAGAAAATGATAACTGGAGAAACAGGTCAAAATAACAGAAAATATCCTCTGTATTTTTTTCAAGTTCATATTAACGCAATATCACTCGAGAAGGAGTGTGATAGTAGCTGTATTTTTTTCAGTCTTGCATTCATATGCTGGAATTAAACTTCAGCAGTAGCATTTACGCATCTGTGTTTATACAGCTGGAGCAACAGACAGTGTAGCGTATGTTATTGCTCAGACACACTGATAATAACCGACATGAGAACATGTTAAATAATGTCATGTTCACGTTTGTTTATTCTAAGGTCGATGTTTTCTTCAGCTGATGAGTGTGCAGTTGTTTCAGCTGTTCGCAGTGTATGAAGCACACACTTTATTGCTCATAATGCCTTGAGAATGAGTATATCAATGACAGTTATCTAATGACCTAAGTTATGGTATTTTGCTCAGGTTGGCTTGGGTTTTATCTATCGGATTGCAATGTATCCATTGTTTATCAACATTACACTCAGTGAGTGACTAATAGAGTCAAGCCGGTCGGCATGTTAGCCAAGGCACACATAGTCATGGGCCAATATTGTTAAGCTGGTCGGTGTGCTAGCGAAGGCACACATAGTCATAGGCCACTAGTATTAAGCCGGTTGGCATGGTAGCCCAGGCACACATAAGCCCTATTCGGACGGTAATTGTTTCTCATAGGGACGTAAGATATTTTCACCATTTACAGGGGTACATTGGTGATTTTATTGCTGTCCAAATCCAGAATGTCTGTGTTTTTCTCCCACCACCCGCAGAAAAATCCCCGGCTGAATTACCTACCGAAATCGAAGAGTTCATAACAGAAGTCCAAAATACATTTTGTAAGTCTGTTCTGACCAATTAAAAGCACCGTAGAGTTTTGCTCTTTAGGAGGTTCAGGGTTTATATTCTCTGATGTGTTAAAAATATCGTGAATGGCAGCATAAACAGCACAACATGACTCACATAATGTCACATCACACGTGCACCTGAAGCGCTTCTGCGAACAGATAGAAACAGTTCACAGACGGCAGAAAGCACATCTTTTTCTTTATTTTACAAAAGCACAATGTTTTGAGGTTATCTTGTGTACACAAATAAATGATAACCCTTTACAGCTTCGAATGATATCATACATGTCTGTATGATGACCAGATGATAGAGAGTTGTTTAAGTTTCGGCTGTTTAAGTGATCGCGTACTGTAGATGCGTCACGCAACACAACATATTCACACACAACATGCAAGATCACATAAGTTCTAACTTGACTAATAGATCAGGATCTCTGTTTCACTACACAGAGTGGGAGATGAAAAAAACACGGAATCATATCAAATGGACATTTTAAAATATAGATTTTATTCCATAATAATTATTATATACGTGTGAATTATCATGTGACTGAACACGTGAGAAGTGCTTTTTCCGGGTTCGCAGGATTACAAACTCACACCTACACCGTGAATTTATGTTTGTCCAAATGCATGAGTTACCGCCCGAATAGGGCTATAGATAGTAATACATGTGGTTCACATGGTTCTTTGGAGCAGTACATATGACTTGGCGATATATCTGCTTGTTGGGGGGTGTTTTTGTTTCTATCTGTATGTTTATCTTCATGTGTGTATATGCATGTCCGCTGATGCAGCAGTTTAAAACTCAGTATGTATATGTTGCCTTGTATTGTCCATTCTGTGTCTCTTGCTTTATTGGGGGGTAATTAATATATGTAATATGTGCAACAATAGTATTCCTTACATGCTCACAGTAGCATGTAGTGGATGTATTGGCAATAGCAAGTCTCAGTACTTGCTCTGCCACAGCAGCGTATCAGATCTATTCCGCCCAGACCAAATACATTAATATTGTCATGTACTGTACACTACCATGCCAAACTCTCAGACAGTTGTCATGACAGAATTAAAGATATTAGTGAGAAATAACGATGCAGGACGTGAGTGTGAATAAAATAATAAGACCTGTGTTAATCCCATTGCACTGCAGCACTTTCCATTTTTTATGTAAACATGCGCTTGCTTACTGTAGCAAGTTGGCACAGCAATTTCTGTTGTCTTAAGCAAGTGAGCAAGACCCTCGAGTCTGGCGCTGTAATTTTTAAAACATGAGTGCTGTGAATAAATGTCACGGTCCCACCTTCTTGTTTCTGAATTTCTAGTCGTGTGGCGGGATCGGGGCAGAGCCCTTAGGTTCTATGTGAGGAAACCATGAGATGTTTATGTTTTTGACATCTCATGTGTTTTCTCGTGTCTTGTCATTGGCCCCGCCCCTCTCGTTTCTTGTATTGTTTCCCGGCCGTGTCTGATTGTCTTCCACCTGCCCTGTGTTTTTATCCCTCGTTTGTGTTTCCCTTTAAAGCTTCCTCATGTTCATTGTCTTGTGTCGGTTTGTTATGGTTGTTACTTGTGGTTTCATGTCCCAGCTTTACATTGAGGTATTGTGTTTATGCTCAGTTTATCACCCGTTGTGTTTACCCATGTTCTTGCCCGTGTTTTTCCTTCAATGTTAAGACGTTGTGTCGTGTTTTATTTAGTCTGTTTTTGCCCCACCGTGGGAAGTGTTTTGTTTCAGTTTTTTACCTTAGTTTATCTTATCAGACACCCCCTCGTGGGTATTTCCTTTGTTCTCTGTGTTTCGTGTGATTAAAGTCTTGTTAACCCCTTCATCACTGCCTGCCTGCAATTGGGTTCTCTTCCTCACACTCGTGAGAGAACGAACCGACCACAACTGAACCTAGCAGGCAGCCCCATGGACAGGCTCCCAACCAGCCGGTGGCCGTGTACCGGTAATCCGGTATGGTGGGAGGCATTAGCCTCCCAGTCACACGCCGGAGGTGGCCCCTTCCCGGCCCAGTGCCATCGGCCTTTACTGGACTATACTCAGGAGGTCGAGGCCAGGAAGGCATCCGTCCCCGAGGTGCTGGTGAGTGCCTACCTCATGGCCGGGATGGACGACCCACCATCTTTTCCGGAGCGGGAGGAGTTGGTTTACCAGCCGTTCCCACAGTTAGTGGAACGGTTGCAGCTTCGAGTGGAGTGTGGCAAAGACTCCGCTCCCAGCAATCATCCAATCTCCTCTCGTCCCGGTCTGGCGTCCATCCCGGAGGACCATGTGGTGGGTACTCTCACCTTGGGGAACTCCACGCCATTATCATCCTCCTCACCTCCTGCAGCCTCCCTACCACCAGTCAGCCTCGTTGGGAAGCGGGGAAGGCGAGAGTCCTGGGTGTCATCCTCGGAGGACTCCAACCCGGAGCCAACCGTACCGTTTGCCTTCTACTTGCAGCCGGCCACCGGGCGGGTGGCCAGACTCAAGAGAAAGAGGCAACGGCGAGCAGCGCAAGGTCGGGCCAGTCCGGTGTCCAGTATTGCGACCAGTCCGGTGCAGCCGGCGACCAGTCCGGTGCAGCCGGCGTCCAGTCCGGTGCAGCCGATGCCCAGTCCGGTGTCCAGTGTCGTGTCCAGTGTCGAGTCCAGTCCGGTGCAGCCGGCATCCAGTCCGGTGCAGCAGCCGGCAGCCCAGCCGGCGATCCAGCCGGCATCAAGCCCTGTCCAGCAGGCCTTCCAGCCGGCATCAAGCCCTGTCCAGCAGGCCTTCCAGCCGGCGTCAAGCCCTGTCCAGCCGGCCTTCCAGCCGGCCTTCCAGCCGGCGTCAAGCCCTGTCCAGCCGGCCTTCCAGCCGGCGTCAAGCCCTGTCCAGCCGGCCTTCCAGCCGGCGTCAAGCCCTGTCCAGCCGGTCTTCCAGCCGGTCCCCAGTCCAGCAGCCAAGCCGGTCCCCAGTCCAGCAGCCAAGCCGGTCCCTGGGAAACCCCCAGGGTCAAAGACTGTCCCCCCAGGACTTCCCCTAAGTTCCCCAGGACTCCGCGCCCTCAAGCGCAGCCGGGGACTAAGACTTTTTTCCCCAATCCTTTTGGTTTACCCCCCATGAACTCTTGTTTTGCCCAGCCCCCCCTCCCTTGTCTGTTATTCTTGTTATCACACCCCAACCCGTATGTTCTTCTCTCATGTCTGCCTGTGATTATGTTTTCATTGTTTTGTTGGTTCTTGTCTTTGGTCCAGTCTGTCAGGTCTGTTAGTCAACCCCTTGGTGAACACCTGGAGGTGTTCATTAAGGGGGGGCTCTGTCACGGTCCCACCTTCTTGTTTCTGAATTTCTAGTCGTGTGGCGGGATCGGGGCAGAGCCCTTAGGTTCTATGTGAGGAAACCATGAGATGTTTATGTTTTTGACATCTCATGTGTTTTCTTGTGTCTTGTCATTGGCCCCGCCCCTCTCGTTTCTTGTATTGTTTCCCGGCCGTGTCTGATTGTCTTCCACCTGCCCTGTGTTATCCCTCGTTTGTGTTTCCCTTTAAAGCTTCCTCATGTTCATTGTCTTGTGTCGGTTTGTTATGGTTGTTACTTGTGGTTTCATGTCCCAGCTTTACATTGAGGTATTGTGTTTATGCTCAGTTTATCACCCGTTGTGTTTACCCATGTTCTTGCCCGTGTTTTTCCTTCAATGTTAAGATGTTGTGTCGTGTTTTATTTAGTCTGTTTTTGCCCCACCGTGGGAAGTGTTTTGTTTCAGTTTTTTACCTTAGTTTATCTTATCAGACACCCCCTCGTGGGTATTTCCTTTGTTCTCTGTGTTTCGTGTGATTAAAGTCTTGTTAACCCCTTCATCACTGCCTGCCTGCCTGCAATTGGGTTCTCTTCCTCACACTCGTGACAATAAATTGCTAAGAGAACCTGCCAACTTGTATTGAAGTTTAATATTCCATACATGTACAGTGTTGATATAGATCGCAACAGTCAACGTGCAGAATCAGTTTCAGTTCAATAGCAATACATTAAATAACATACAGTACACGTACACCAAACACACATACCTGTATATATGGTTTACAAGGACTCGCCATAGACGTAATGATTTTTATACTGTAAAACTGTATATTCTATTCCCTAACCCTACCCCTAAACCTAACCATCTCAGAAAACTTTTGCCATTCTTTTATTTTAAAAAAATCATAATTTAGTATGTTTTTTAAGCGATTTAGTTTATGAGGGCACAGTGAGTGTCCCCATAAACCATGCTTAAGTTGTTATGCACATGTCATTACACAGATTTGTGTCCTCATAAATCATGTATACAAGCACACACACACACACACACACACACACACACACACAGATAGAGACAGAAGAGAAAAGAAGAGAAAAACCAGTAATACATTATGCAGACTATCAATATCTATATTGGGTAGCAGTAATTCACGCAAAATGTTACAGAAGTACAAAATTCTAAAGCTGATGTCAGCAGCCCCCCTTGTGAGCAAAACGAGTGCAGCCAGTATGCAAACAGTGGCGAGGAACCCAAAACTCCAGTGGAGGAAAAAAAACCTCAGGAGAACCCAGGCCCAGCCAGGGGAACCAGTTCTCCTCTGGCACTACTGCTGCATCGCTACAAGCTCGATAATGTTTGCACAACTAGGCTAAATAAACAACAACAACAAAAAAGAAATGAAAGAGTTAGATGATAGATTTAATATAATCTTAATATTCTAATAGCTAATTGCAGTTACACTTTTGTTGTGTTGTGGGGAAATGTCAGGTCGCCACCTCCTTCTTTCAGCTCCACCATCTAGACTTTCCGCCTCGCTCTTTCAGCTACACCATCTAGACTTGCCGCCTCACTCTTTCAGCTCCACCATCTAGACTGGTTACAGACCTCGGAAAAATGAGAAAAGACAACTGAGAGCAGAATACCATTCTACATGTGCATCAGTTGTTATAGGAAGTGATCCTGGTTCTGGTTGATCTAAATAATGCAGCCTAATAATCCCTTAGAGGATTTATATTATAGAAGTGTTGTGTATGCAAGGTTGAAGAGATGCTTCTTTAATCTACATTTATACTGAGAGAGTGTGTCTGCCTCCTGCACACTATTCAGGAGACTTTTCCAGAGTTTGGGAGCTAGGAAAATGATCTACCTTGTTTTTGTAATGCCCAGCCAGCAGAGGGAGCTGTCACCAGAGTACTGACCCCGTTCCACCCCTCTGCTGCCTCTGCATTCACTTCCTGTTTGGTGACTATTTAGTCTGAGACCACATGGGACCTCATTGCGAAGTATTGCCAGTATATCTGCCTTACCAAGCGTATCCCTGTATTCTCTGCCTGTTTTGTGTATGATTCTGCCTGGATATCTATTCTCTGATTACCTGGATTACCCCTTTGTTTTGGTTGCATGGTTGGACTGATATTTCTGGATTTGACTCACTGCCTGCTTAATCAACTTTGCCTTTGGATTATCCTCATGTTTGTTGTACGTCGAACAGTCATCTTGGTATTGACCCTTTGCCTGTCTACTCAACTCGTTTTATGTTACTCATCAAATAAACTACCGCACATGGATTCTAACTCTGCCTCAGCGTCATTGTTACAGAATACATTGCACAGGATATTTCAACACAACTCATGAACATTTCTCAAGGTAATTGTACTGCTGCTGAATATGCTTTAGAGTTCCGTACATTAGCTGCTCAGAGTGGTTGGAATGATATTGCACTAAAAGCCATGTTTCAACGAAAACTATCCATTGATCTGCAAGCAGAGCTAGCCTGTAAAGGAGAAGAGTTATCCTTCACAAAATTCACTAACCTTGCTATTAAGATCGATAACCTCATGAGGCAAACTCCTAAACAACAACCTAGCAGGGGAATTTCACGTCAGTTACCAACTCTTACCACCTCCGAAATTAGAACGGATGAGGAACCCATGCAACTCAATGTCTCAAGACTCTCAGAGGAAGAACGAGAGAGACGTCGTAGACAACGCTTATGTTTCTATTGTGGAGAGGCAGGTCATCGTAGTCTGGGATGTCCGCACAAATCTCAAGTCAACCCCAGGGTAAATATTGAACATTTTTCATTGCTCAGCAACAAATCATTCACTGTACCTGTGTGTGTAAAGACTGATATTCTGTCTCTTGATTTAACAGCGATGATTGACTCTGGTGCCGCTTTGAATTTAATTAGTAAAGACATTGTCACTAAATATAACATTCCTACGCAACCATGCGACCCTCCAATTAAGATTAAAACCATTGATGACACCCCTATTGGGAAAGGGATAACCCATCAAACCAAAACTCTTGTTTTCAAAGTAGGACTGCTACATCAAGAGTCTATCACACTATACATTGTAGACTCACCCAAGCAGGAGATCATCCTAGGTTTTCCCTGGCTCTCTGCTCATGACCCTGACATCTCTTGGCATCATGGTGAACTCACACATTGGTCCTCTTTCTGCCTAAATAACTGTTTTCCCACAATCCCAAAACCATGTCTATCCACGAGTATAGAAAGCCCAAAGACCAACACCACCATGAACATTCCCACCTGTTACAAAGACCTCTCTGCAGTGTTCAGTAAAACCAAAGCCACACAATTACCACCACACCGGTCCTGGGATTGTGCCATTGATCTGCTTCCCAATGCCATGCCCCCTAAAAGTAAGATTTATCCATTGTCCAGGAATGAAAGTCAAGCCATGTAAGAATATGTTGAGGAGGCATTAAACTCTGGTTTCATTCACACATCCACATCACCCGCTGCTGCAGGATTTTTTTTTGTTGAGAAAAAGGACGCAGGACTTCGACCATGTATTGATTACAGAAAACTCAACAACGTCACTGTGAAATTTCGTTACCCACTGCCCTTAGTTCCTTCAGCCCTCGAACAGTTACGAGAAGCCACTATCTACACTAAACTAGATTTAAGAAGTGCATATAATCTGATTAGAATTAAGGAAGGTGATGAATGGAAAACAGCTTTTATCACTAACCAAGGTCACTACGAATACCAAGTCATGCCCTACGGACTAGCCAATGCCCCAGCCGTATTCCAATCATTCATCAATGAAATTTTCAAAGATCTACTCAACCAGTTTGTAGTAGCCTACATTGATGATATACTCATATACTCCAAGACTGAAGCTGAACATTTCAACCATGTCAGAACCGTTCTTTCACGTCTCCTAGAAAATCAATATTACGTAAAGGCAGAAAAATGTGAGTTTCATGTTAGTCAAACCTCGTTCCTGGGCTACCAAATAAGTCACCAAGGAGTTAAGATGAATAACAACAAAATCTGCGCTGTCACAGAATGGCCTCAACCATCAACAGTGAAAGAATTACAAAGATTCCTAGGTTTCGCAAACTTCTACAGACGGTTCATTCGCAATTACAGCACTGTGGCTTATCCTCTCACCTCTCTACTGAAAGGGAAACCTTCGAAACTAAGATGGACTATGGAGGCCAACAATGCATTCATCACTCTCAAGGAGAGGTTCACAACTGCTCCCATTCTGAAACATCCAGATCCGAATCTACCATTTATCATCGAAGTAGACGCTTCTGATTGTGGAGATGGAGCAGTACTGTCCCAAAGACATGACCAACCAGGAAAATTGCATCCCTGCGCCTTCTACTCAAGAAAATTAACCATGGCAGAGCAAAATTATGATGTAGGAAACAAGGAACTACTCTCGATGAAGGTTGCTATGGAAGTATGGAGACACTGGCTAGAGGGAGCCACCCACCCATTCCAAGTCATCACAGATCACAAGAACCTAGAATACGTTAAGAGTGCTAAACGTTTAAATCCACGCCAAGCCAGGTGGTCATTGTTCTTCAGTCGTTTCCAATTCACCGTAACGTACAGACCAGGCAGCAAGAACAGCAAAGCAGATGCTCTGTCCAGGCAATATGATTCCATTCACAAACACCATACATCTGAACCTATCCTTCCTCCATCTGTCATCTTAGCTCCGATATCCTGGGACATTATGGAGGAGTTACAACGTGAACAGCAGAATGAACCTACCCCTGCCCAATGCCCCCCCAACAAACACTATGTGCCTCAATGTTTACGACAACGTATCATGCAGTGGACCCACACATCTCTCAGTGCCGGTCACCCTGGAATTTCCCGTACCATCAAACTAGTCCAAAATTCCTTTTGGTGGCCAGCAATGACAAAAGAGATTACAACCTACGTGAAGTCATGTGAAGTCTGTGCCCAGTCTAAAACCCCTAAGGAACTACCTTCAGGCCTTCTACAACCTTTACCCATTCCTCAACGCCCATGGTCTCATCTGTCCATAGACTTTGTCACCGATCTTCCCCCATCAGAGAACTTTACTACTATTCTAGTAATCATTGATAGCTTCTCAAAGTCCTGCCGCCTTGTACCATTAAAAAGATTTCCCACCGCCATGGAAACAGCTCAAGCTTTATTCCATAATGTATTCAGAGTTTATGGTCTTCCAGAAGACATCGTCAGCGATCGGGGAACTCAATTTACTTCTCAAGTCTGGAGAGCTTTTTGCAAACAGCTCGATATCAATGTGAGCCTTACTTCAGGATATCACCCTCAAGCCAATGGCCAAGTAGAACGTCTGAATCAGGAGATTGGCAGATATCTAAGAACTTATTGCAGTCGAGAGCAACATAGATGGTCAGAGTTTCTCCCGTGGGCTGAGTACGCTCAGAATTCCCTTACCCACTCTTCAACTGGCATCACCCCCTTCCAATGTGTCCTAGGATCTCAACCTCCCTTATTCCCGTGGTCTGGCGAACCTGACGAGTCTGACGATTGGATTATTCGTAGTGAGAGGGTGTGGGACAGTGCGCACGTCCGTCTGCAGCGAGCCGTAAGGAGACAAGAACTTCAGGCCAACAAGCGGCGTCACCCACATCCTCCCTATCAACCAGGACAATGGGCCTGGCTCTCGACGAGGGACATCAAACTTCGACTACCCAGCAAGAAGCTTAGTCCAAGGTATGTTGGTCCATTTAAAATTCTTGAGAGAATTAATGAGGTCACATACAAATTGGCGCTTCCTACTAACTACCGTATTTCTCCCTCCTTTCATGTCTCCCTCTTGAAACCGGTCCACCTGGATGCTGACCCCGGCCATGAAGCCCCAGAACCACCACCACTATTAGATATAGACGGGGCCCCCGCCTATCAGGTGAAAGAGTTGCTGGACTCGAGACGAAGAGGGGGTCAGATCCAATATTTGGTGGACTGGGAGGGTTATGGACCCGAGGAGAGATCATGGGTGAACACCCGCGATATTCTGGACCCTTCCCTTATCGAGGACTTTCATCGAGCCAGACCCGATTGCCGAGCACCACGACCACGAGGACGTCCACGTTGAGCTCCAGGAGTCGCTCATAGGGAGGGGGATTCTGTAACGCCCAGCCAGCAGAGGGAGCTGTCACCAGAGTACTGACCCCGTTCCACCCCTCTGCTGCCTCTGCATTCACTTCCTGTTTGGTGACTATTTAGTCTGAGACCACATGGGACCTCATTGCGAAGTATTGCCAGTATATCTTACCAAGCGTATCCCTGTATTCTCTGCCTGTTTTGTGTATGATTTTGCCTGTATATCTATTCTCTGATTACCTGGATTACCCCTTTGTTTTGGTTGCATGGTTGGACTGATATTTCTGGATTTGACTCACTGCCTGCTTAATCAACTTTGCCTTTGGATTATCCTCATGTTTGTTGTACGTCGAACAGTCATCTTGGTATTGACCCTTTGCCTGTCTACTCAACTCGTTTTATGTTACTCATCAAATAAA
This sequence comes from Triplophysa rosa, assembly GCF_024868665.1. Classification (NCBI taxonomy): domain Eukaryota; kingdom Metazoa; phylum Chordata; class Actinopteri; order Cypriniformes; family Nemacheilidae; genus Triplophysa; species Triplophysa rosa. The sequence continues at coordinate 10,739,281 of NC_079891.1, read as the reverse complement.
CTACCGCACATGGATTCTAACTCTGCCTCAGCGTCATCGTTACAGTTTTTGAAACTTTAGGTATTACCAACTGTCCAGAGCCCAAGGAGCATAGTGAATGTGAGGGACTGTATAATTGTAAAAGCTCACTCAGATACTGTGGAGCTAAACCGTGCAGGACCTTATGGGTAGTCAGTAAGATATTAAAGTTAATACGTTGCTTAATAGGTAACTCGTGCAATGTTGACAGGACCGGGCTAATATGCTCATACTTTTTTGTTCGTGTAAGAAGTCTAGCTGCCGCGTTTTTAACTAGTTTGAGTTTTTGAAATAAACATACAGGGCATCCGCCTAACAGTGCTCTACAATAATCTAGTCTTGATGTCATGAATGTGTGAATTAACTTTTCTACATTTGAGCATATGATGTACAAGTAATTTAGATATACAGTATTCTTAAAATGAAAAACGTGGTTTTGCAGGTGTTGGCAACATGGTTTTCAAATGACAGATTACTATTGAATAAAATGCCCAGATTCCTATCTGACGATTGGGGTTTTATTGAGCTTCCTTCAATAGTTAAGCAGTATTCTTGGTGGTTACGTATGGCGGTTTTCGGTCCAATAAGTAACTGTCATGATTTGCACAGGAAGAACCCAATTGCAGGCAGCCGTGGTGAGGTTTTAACAAAAAGGGTTTATTTACAGATAACAAAACAAAAACCCACAATGGGGAGACAATACACTATTACAAAAGAGAGATTTCAAAAGATAAACAAAAACTTCCCACAAGGGGAAAAACGAGAACTACAAATCATCAACAAAACTAAACTTACAAAACGGGCAAGACAGGGCATGAAAACGAGCACTATGAATGAACAGCAAACAGGAAACAATGAACCGACAAAGGACAGGAAAACAGAGGCTTTAAATAGGGGAATACAAACGAGGGATAATAACACAGGGAGGGTGACGGGCAGGTGACAATGATCAAACACTAAGGAGAAGTTAACGAGGGAATGAGAGGGCGGGGCTAAAAGACGCAACACCGGAGAGAGGGAGAATATGGAAGGCCAAAACTCCTTCTCTCCACATAAAACAGGGGATCCTGCCGTGATTCTGCCACAAGATCAAGAAAGACATGACAATATGAGGCAGAATCACGACAGTAACACTTCTGTTTTGTCAGAATTCAACAATAAAAGTTGCTACTCATCCAGTTTTTTATATCAACTGTGCATTCCATTATTCTGGTGAACTGCTGTGTTTCGTGAGGCCTCGAGGAAATGTAAAGTTTAGTATCATCAGCATAGCAGTGAAAACTTACTCCGTGTCTCTTAGTTATACCTCCTAGAGGTAGCATGTACAGTGCGAAGAGCAAAGGCCCTAAGACTGAGCACTGTGCCACGCCGTACTGGACTAGTGATTTGCGTGAAACCTCATTGTTTATTGCTACAAATTGAAAATGGTTAGATAGGTATGAACGAAACCATTTTAATACTATTCCACTAATGCCAACATAATTTTCTATATAAAAAGTCTATATGAAAGTGTGCTGTTTTAATTGTGTCAAAGCTGCACAGAGATCTAATAGCATAACTAACGAGATTCAGCCATGATCAGATGCCAAAAGCAAATCATTTGTTGCTCCGATCAGAGCGGTCTCTGTACTGTGGTGTTCTCTAAATCCTGACTGCAACTCCTCACAGATGTCATTCCTTTGGAGAAAGGAACATATCAATACATATCCTAATGAGAGAGATGAGTTAATAATACTAAGCAGGGATCTATAATTTCAGGGAGCATCTCTTTCAATAAACTAGTAGGTAAAGGATCTAGAATGCATGTTTTTGATTTAGATGATCTAACGATTTTAGACAATTCATCCTGATTTACTGTAGAGAATAATTGCAGTTGCTCCTTAGGGGAGCTAAAATGTATAGACTGATCAGCTTGTGCCGCCTCTTGTTGCTTAGCTGTAATGTTTTCTCTAATATTATCAATTTTACTTCATAAAGTCGTCACTACTATAATGTCTAACATCTGAAGATGTTGATGATTTAATTTTTATTAATTTAGCCACTGTGTTAAATAAAAACCTAGGGCTGTGCTCATTTTCTTTTATTATTGATGAAAAGTAGGTACATTTTTAAGGCTTTCCTGTAAGAGTGTGCTTGTGCTCATTATACCATGGTGTTGGACTGCTATCTTTAATTTTATTTAGGCGCAGATATAACAAACTGTGTTTAGCATTTCGGAGAAGACGGAGTTAGTATTTTCGGTATCAAGATCTTCTAGGTTATCAGAAATTGTACAGAATTGAGACAATTCAGGCAGAATATCGAGAAATGAGTCTTTCGTAGTTTAAGTTATTGTTCTACTATATTTGTAACATGAAGGTTGATTTGCAGCTATAGGCATGTGCAACATGCACAGAACTAGATAATGATCTGAAATGTCTTCGCTCTGCTGAAGAATTTTAATGTCATCCACATTTATACCGTATGACAGTATTAAATCTAGAGTATGATTGCATTCTGGAAAGGATTATCTCCTTCATGTGTGCGTGTGTGTGTGGGTGTGTGTGTGCGTGTGTGTGTATGCGTGTGTGTGCATGTGCGTGTGTGCGTGTGTGTGTGTGTGTGTGTGTGTGCGTGTGTGTGTGTGTTAGCTCTCTAGCTTCTTCAGAGTGATGCAGTTGCGAGGACAGCATAGTCCGAATTAGCATAGTGGCAGAGTGATACAAACTACAAACAGTTAGTGAAGCGATTCCCGTGGTGAAGCGGTTCCCATGGCTCTCAGGCAATCAGATTTGAGAAGCAAAGAACTGTTGTATAATCAATTTCAACAATACAACAGTAATATTTGTACATGTATTTAGGAAAAGTAAATATATATAATATATGTGTGATATGTGTGATAATGCTGTTCTTCATTTTAGTACTGTTTTCATGTGTCTTGTCATGCTGTCAGGCTTTCACATTGCTGTTGGATGACTTTTTCATTGACGAGATTTGATTTTATTGAAATTCAACAAACACTGGACTGGAGTGAAGACATCTAGGAATGCTGTGAAATGTGAAATGGTCTCTTAATTTTTTCAGCGGCTATATGTGACCCTGGATCACAAAACCAGTCTTAAGTAGCATGGGAACATTTTTAGTAAAAGACAAAAATACATTGTGTGGGTCAAAATTATCGATTTTTCTTTTATGCCCAAAATCATTAGGATATTAAGTAAAGATCATGTTCCATGAAGATATTTTGTAAATTTCCTACCTTAAATATATAAAAACTTTATTTTTGTGAGTGGATGGTCTGCCACAGTGCCCCTGATTAACAACTTCAAAGGCAATTTTCTCAATATTTTGATTTTTTTGCGCTCTCAGATTCCAGAGTTTTAAACGGTTGTATCTCAGCCAGATATTGTCCTATTCTAACAACTCATATATCTATAGAAAGTTTATTTATTCAGCTTTCAGATTATGTAAAAATCTCAATTTCGAAAAATTGACCCATAAGACTGGTTCCCTTTCTGTCGGTCTCTCGACGTTGTGTCGAACCGACAGATGGGGTTCGTCCTTGAGAACCAATCGCTTCCGACTTCTCTAGAAAAGGCAATGAAAATTGGCGAATGAAATTTGCATGCCGGACTCCGCCCCCGGATATCCGGGTATAAAAGGGAGACGGCTGCCTCATTCATTCACCTTTTGTTCTTCGGAGCCTTCGCTCGTGATCAACAGACTTCGCTACAAGACTGCCGGCTCTACGACGTGGTGCAGCGGACTGTCCCTTCCTGCAGCGACTTCCCCTGGGCGTCTCGGCGGTTCCAGAAGTGTTCGAGTTTTTTCTCTAAAAGAGCAAATTTCTCCAGCGTGGCATGTCCCGCTGTTCTCTTGGGTGCAACACACTCATCGAGGAGGGGGACGGACACGATATCTGCTTCCAGTACGCTGGGGCAGATATTGTGGATACGTCCTGCCCGCACTGCGGGCGGCTGACGATTCAGACGTTGCTCACGGGTGGTGTGTTCCCACGGGACTCAGCCACCACCTTGTCTGCTTCCCGTTCCGTGACGGCAGGACTACGGCCCTGCCGCCCGCTACGGCGAGCAGCGAGGGTGATATGAGGATTACTGTGAGCGCTAATCCGTCAGCCACTGGCTCGCGGACCGTTCGCACCTCGCTTTGCTCGTCTGACCTTCCCCATAAGACGGTCCGCCGTCTTATTCCTCAATTACGTATCGGACACGGTACGTGATGATGAGGTGTCTGTTGCAGCATCGGAGGGTGACTTACTGGCATCAGACTCCGACGATTCCTTGAAGCTCCCTCCCTCGGGGGGTCGAGATCGGAAGAAGCGGATGTCAAATGTCAGCCATGCTTTCCCGGGCCGCCGGCTTGGGTTGCGGTGCACCGCACTGCCTCTCCCAACGCTCGCGGCTGGATACACGGTACATCGGGCTTGAGAGGGCTCCAAGCCGCACTCGCCCTCAGTGCCGTGTTTCCCCGGAAGTGCATGAGGAACCTAGTACGACCTGGAACGCCCCCTTCGCGCGTACACGTCAACTAGTTCCATCACCCTTTCTTCCCTCGATGGTGGGGCAGCTAGAGGATACGTCGATGTCCCCCGGGGCTCGACCTAACTCCCGTCCAAAGCACGTAGGCTTTTCGGCATCTGAGTGTCGAGAGCTTACTCTGCTGCGGGCCAAGCTGTCCCCTCTCTCCATGCTTATGGCCTTCCTGCAGGCCAATGCGCGGAGAGAGCTCCACGAGGGTAAGACCGACCCAGCGCTTATGCAGGAACTCCGCGGCTTCACCGACCTCGCTCTCGGGCGAACAAGGTGATGCGCGGGCCCTGGGTCGGGCGATGTCCACACTTATGGTCCAGGAGAGACACCTCTGGCTGAACCTTGCACAGGTGAGTAACTCTGAGAAAGTCCGCTTTCTCGATGCACCCATCTCGCAAGGGGGGGCTGTTTGGTGATACTGTCGGTTCGACAGTTAGGGAGCAGAAGAGGATATCACGTATGTCCTCCCCAGCCGCGACTCGACCGCCCTCTGGCCGCCGAGATCCCGTGCACGTCTGCTTCCCAGCAGCCCTGGTCCTCTTCGAGACATCGAAGAGGAGACCACCACCCCATCAGCAGCCGCGGGAAAGCCAATGCGGCCCTCATGGGAAGACCCCAGGGAGTTCGAGAATACCTTTCTAAAGTTTTCTCCCTCTCTGGGCGTTTATATCAGCCGCTCTCACCCTCTACACGACGGTGTTCGGCAACTCGACGTTGCGTCACGGCGAGACCCAATGTCGAGGATAATCAGCAGCCTAAGCACTCTCAATCGACGGTGCTTTGTGCCACATATCGTCTGGGTATTATCACAGCCGCTCTCACCCTCTACACGACGGTGTTCGGCAACTCGACTTGCGGCAAGACCCAATGTCGAGGATAATCAGCAGCCTAAGCACTCTCAATTCGACGGTGCTTTGTGCCACATATCGTCTGGGTATTATCACAGCCGCTCTCACCCTCTACACGACGGTGTTCGGCAACTCGACGTTGCGGCAGACCCAATGTCGAGATAATCATCAGCCCAAGCACTCTCATTCGATGGTGCGTTGTGCTACATCTTCGCCAGACAGGTAAAACTGCAGAGCCGATCTCCTCCCCGGGGGTCCCCCCCCACGGCGAGGGATCCGTACTGCCAGCCATCGAACCACCCCCGGGAGGTCGATGAAGCAGAACGTACCCCTAGCCTCCCTGTCGGTCCCTGGGGCCTGACAAGAGCTTCCCAAACCGTCAGGTGACTACGGGATACGGTCCTCTCGGCTACGCGATCCACTCCCCGGACGCCGCCCAGTTTCGGGGCATCCTCTTAACCTCAGCAGAGGCAAGGATGCCCCGTGCTTCGGGCCGAGGTCGCCACCCCTCTGTGAGGAAGCGATCGTGCTCGTCCCTCTAGCCGAGATGTTCAACGGGTTTTACAGCCCGTACTTCATCGTCCCCAAAAGAGCGGGGGTCGCAGATCTGCGTACCCTGAACAGGCACCTACTCAAGCTGCCGTTCAGGATGCTCACGCAGAAGCGCATCCTGGCATCTGTCAGATGTCAAGATGGATTCATGGCAATCGACCTGAAGGACGCTTACTCTCATGTCTCTTTCTCCCTCGTCATCGCCCGTTCCTACGGTTCGCTTTCGAGGGTCAGGCATATTAGTACAGAGTCCTCCCCTTCGGTCTGTCCCTGTCCCCACGAGTCTTCACGAAGATCGTGGAAGCCGCCCTCACTCCCCTCAGGGAGAGAGGTGTGCGGGTACTAAACTATCTCGACGACTGGCTCTTTTGACACACTCGTGAGATCTGTTATGTACACACAGGGACCTAGTGCTTCGGCACCTAGATCGATTGGGACCACAGGTCAACCGAAAAGGAGCAAGCTCTCCTCTGTGCAGAGCATACTCTTTTTTGGTATGGAACTCAACTCTGTCTCCATTACAGCGCGATTGCGCTCAGTCAGTGTTGTACTGCCTGGAATTTTCAAGCAGTCAGCGGGTGGAGGCTCCTGGGTACATGGCATCCTCGACGGTGGTGATACCCCTCAGGTTGATGCACATGAGACCGCTCCAACACTGGCTACAGAGTCGAGTTCCCTGGAGAGCGTGGCACACCGGCAGCAGGCGGATGGTGATTACGCTTTTCTGCCAACGCACCCTAACCCCTTGGTCTTCAATGACCTTTCATACGGACGGGGGTCCCTCTCGGGCAGGCGAGACGCGTCAGGGTCGACAGACGCCTCACTGCAGGGTTGGGGTGCCGTGTGCAACAGGCACGCAGTGTCAGTGCGATGGACGGGCCCCCGCCTGCGCAGGCATTCAATTGCCTAGAGTTGTTGGATGTGCTACCCGCACTGAAGGGGTTACAACCTCTTGTGCAGAACGAGCACGTGCTGGTCCGGTCGGACTGCACAACTGCCGTAGCGTGTTTTACCGCCAGTGTGGCGTTCGCTTATGGCAGCTAACACGACTCGCCCGACGCCTCCTCCTGTGGAGTCCGCAGGGCCACTCATATCCCAGGTGACCTGAACCAGACAGCCGATGTGCTCTCTCGTCAGTTACGCCTCGCGGAGAGTGGCGACTCCACCCCCGCGTAGCCAGCTCATTTGGGACAGTCAGGGCGGGCTCAGGTAGACCCCTTCGCCTCCCTGGACACCACCCATTGCCGCTAAGGTACTCCCTGCCTCGGCACGGAGGCTCTAGCGCACAGCTGGCCGTGGGACAAGCGGAAGTACGTCTTCCCCCAGTGAGCCTCACTGCACAGACCCTGTGCAAGGTCGGGGAAGAGGAGCATCAAGTGTACTAGTTGCGCCATACTGGCCCAACCGGACTTGGTTCTCGGAGCTAATGCTCTTGACGACAGCTCCCCCCTGGCCGATTCCCCTGACGAAGGACCTGCTTTCCCAGGGGAAGGGCACGTTATGGCATCACGGGCTAGACCTCTGGGACCTCCATGTCTGGCCCCTGGATGGAGCGAGAAGATCCTGAGTGGCCTAACCCCTGCGGCGGTTTAGACCACTACTCAGGCTAGGGCCCTGGCCACTAGGTGACAATTCGCCTAGTGGTGCCTCTTCTCTTCCTGGTGCTCTTCTCGAGAGAAGACCCGCGGAGTTGCTTGATCAGGTGGTTGCGGTCCTTCCAGAGACTCGAGAATAATCTCTCCTTTTCCACACTGAACGTGTATGTAGCCGCTGTTGCCGCTCATCACGACCCAGTTGCTGGTAGTCTCTAGGATAGCACAACCTGATCATTTGGTTCCTAGGGGCGCGGGGAGGACATCACAGGTAGCGGACCTACAAGCATTCTCTGTGTCCACAGATTGCCTAGAACTCGGGCCCGGTTATTCTCACGCTATCCTGAGACCCCGGCCCGGCTACGTGCCCAAAGTTCCCACCACTCCCCCGAGACACCAGGTGGTGAACTTACAGGCGCTCCCCACCGGGGAGGAAGACCCAACCTCATCCGTGTTGTGTCCAGTACGCGCATTGCGCCTCTGCTTGGACCGCACGCAGAGCCACAGTAGCTCTGAGCAGCTCATTGTCTGTTTTGGAGATCAGCAGGGAGGGCTGTCTCAAACAGAGATTGACGCACTGGATCATGGGCGTCGTCGATGGCGTACCTGTCCTAAGATCACCTACGCCCACTGGGTGAGAGCTCTCTCCACACGGAGTACAGCCTGCTCGTGGGCACTGGCTTGAGGCGCCTCTCTGGCAGACATTTGCAGAGCTGCGGGTTGGGCTACACCCATCACCTTCACGAGGTCCTACAGCCTCCGCGTAAAACCAGTCAGCTCGAGTCTTGCGGGCATCAGGCAAGACCGGCGACCGGTAGGGTGTACGCCTGTGTCAGTACCTTACCCCCCCTTTCTCCTAAGGGGGTCAGCGTACTAACTAGCCTCCCTTCTTCCCCCACTGGGTGAAGAACAGGCACTCCATCCATCACTAGTAAGCACCTCCTGTGGGCGGGCTGGGCAGAGCAGCCCTGCTCCTTAGGCCGGGTATCACCTGAGTTATTCGCAACATGCTCTAACCAGACTTAGTGCTACCAGACGTTGCAACCCCCCAGCAGGGCGGTTCCGTCTGATGTATCCTCATGCTGGTTCCCACCTTGGTAACCCATGACCTCCTTAGGTGGACCTCCACCTCGCGGTTAACTCCTTCAGTCCGCACTTCTTCCCATGAGTTCTCCCCCATCGGTGAGACCATGTTGGTATCTCCATTAGTCTCCTCCCTGCGGTAGGAAGTGGTCTCTGTAGCGCATCCCCCACTTGAGGAAGTAGCGCTTACCCAGTGGCCTTACAGTTCCGGGCGGCTTCTCGCTGTTAGAGAAACAAGGCCGCCGCCTGTGAGGCCGAAGGTAGGGGCCTTCCCACCTTTCTAGAAAGCTCTGGGACCCCCTACCTACCCACTGGTAGGTTACAATTTCGCGTTAGCGTTCACGGCTGACACGCCCAGACCAGTCACCGTCGCTTCATTGAGATTGTGACAGGGCACCGTGTTATGGCGTTTTCCATTGGAACCCCATCTGTCGGTTCGACACAACGTCGAGAGACCGACAGAAAGGGAACGTCTCGGTTACGTTTGTAACCTCGGTTCCCTGATGGAGGGAACGAGACGTTGTGTCCTCTTGCCACAACACGTGCTGTCCTCTGCAGCAGTCGTGAGAGGTCTCAGGCTCCTCAGAACTAAGGTGAATGAATGAGGACGCCGTCTCCCTTTTATACCCGGATATCCGGGGCGGAGTCCGGCATGCAAATTTCATTCGCCAATTTCTCGAAGTGGAGCCTCAGCCAGTTTTTGCTGCTGATGATGGGTGATGGCAGATTCGGACCAGTGAACCTACAATGCAGAACAGAAGACAGCACAGTCACAAAATGCAGTGCATTTAACCCACAGCAGAGAAAGAAAAAAAACATTATAGGCACATTTGACAACCACATTTAAAACTGTGAATATAAACCAGCCCACCTAAACAAACCACTCAGATTTCAAAGTAATAAGCATGTGTAATTTTCTACTTGTGTACAAGATTTTCGTTTTTACAAACACAATTTTCATGTCTTAAACGTCATTTTTGTCAATAATAATAACAAGGTCTCGGTTTGAACTGTAGTATGAATGAAATAAAGCTCACATGCAGAGTTATTATTGAAGACTAGCATATAATATTGTTACATTTATTGTTTATGGTTTGAAACGATTCAAACTGGTCTATGCTGCGTTTAGATGTAGCAATGCTCAGGTTTTGGGATTGTCAGAATTAGTGTTAATGAGGGTTAAGATAATGCAGGCACAGTAAGACGCTTCTGTATTGTAGTAAGCGCTAATCGCATAAGCTGAAGAGAAAACAGAAAGTTGTATGACAAAGAAACGTAAGCTCATCCGTGCAGTATTTACCAAATGTCAAGATTTGGCTCAACAAGCCCTACTAACACAAAGAAAGACGGACGGACAGGAGAGAGAGAGAGAGAGAGAGAGAGAGAGAGAGAGAGCAAGAGTAGAGGGAGAATAAGGGAAAGTATTGTATCACTGGACATTAAGGAGCATTGGATTGCAAGGTCATGAACATTTTTGGTTCTCTGCAGGATAGCTTCACATGCTAAGCTCAGCTTTCTCTACATTCAGCTTTTTCTACATTTTTAGGATTCAATGTTTTTAAAGGCACAATTTAAAGTGATCTTTTATGTTACTACGAACAATGTCACAGTCATCTTAGACGTACAGTGAAAGAGGTATCACGTACAAGTTTTCAGTCAATTGTGGCAAAGAAAGTAGAGATGTGTTATTTGCAGTCAGCCATGATTAACAGCATGATTAGAATAAAATAAAAGAGATATGCTGAATACTGAATAATTTTAAAGCTTGCTCATATGAATCAAACAGGGGGTCCAGCTTTGACTAGCTGGTCAAATGGCTGTGAAAAGAATTAGCCTTGTAAAGCCAGGTGCAACAGTGTGTGTTAATCATGCAATCTTCTGATTAAATCCAGCCTTTATAAGGACCTTTAAAAGGTCCCACAGCTGGCAAACTGCCCACTGAAGGTCCTTGGATATAGGGAGGAACCATGTGCAAACACACACACACTAAACCCACTTCATGTTGTGTTTAATACTGCCAACAACCCTTCATGCATCCACTCAAGGACATTTCCCGGCCCCCGCTATAAGCGGGCTGCGTAATTAGCCTGCTCATCAAAATAATGATGTATCACCAGTAACTATGGCCACCACCACAACTCAAAGACAAATGCAACATCATGCACAGAGTGCACATTCCAACTTTCAACACTCTGTTCAACCTGCAGTAAAAACAAAAAAAAAACATATACTGTATCAACCTACTTAAGAGTAATTATCCTGGGTTGTAAGTTTGGTACAAATCTTTAAAGTGCACTTTAAAAAGAATCTTCTTTCAGCACTAAACTGATGAACAGAGATGTAGCCTACGCATAAACATTTGTGAAGTCACCTCTTCAGCTCAACTAATTAGCCTAATACTATTTTACTAGGCACTTCAAATGTCAGCGCATTTGTAGAATTAGTGTAAACTTAAATTCCATTACCTAGCAGGCATTATTGCTCAGCGAGTTGAGCTAATCTCTCCCCTGGGTCCGATATGTTTCCCTGCTTTGTCATCTTGCTAACCATTCTGTCTAGACCAACTTAGAGCCCCATAATCCACCACAGGGATCAATAAACTGCACATAATTCAAGGCTAATAATGAGCCTTCAGTACCATGCAAATGGTCAGCTACTCTAAAGGAATGGAAGGCATAAAATGATAATGTAATTATTAAAAGGACAGATAAAATGAGAAATCTCTCTCTCTCTCATATTGAAAAGGCCAAAGTCAATTAGCAGCACTTGAAATTATTGTTGTAACCAAGCTGGCTGATTGGGGAGGAAGTTAATGCATCTGGCTCCCAAGGTAAATGTGGGACATGACTTGCAGTGCCAAAAGCAGCTCAGTTATGTTGTGGGCAATTGGAGAGTAATTGGCTAGTACCATTATGTGCCATTGTGTTATTTTTATTGACTTTTATTTACTAGGATATTGGATTATAAATTGGACGTGTATTAAAATAATTAAAAGACTTACATGCCAAATTACTAAGACTATTCAAATGCAAAACCATTTTTTCATAAAGAAACAGTTCTTCTAAAATAGGCAAAATGCAATTTTAAGTACAAAGTTTTTCCTTCAACGAGAAACATACCAGCGATGTTTCCATCCATGGCTTTTTTGGGGGAAAGAAGGTTTGCACTTTAAAATGTTTAGTGATATAGCTGATGGAAATGCCATTTGTCTAAAAAAATCTCAAATGTCGACACAATCTTTTTCTGTTTATTTTAGCGCATAAAATCCACATTAATACTTTAAATGTCGCAAAAAATAGTTTGGCAGAGAAAAAGGGGATTGAACATAAATAAATGGCAGTGTCACATGACAGAATTTGCCTATACCCTATACTTGAGCTAGTGCTCCACACACAGTGACTCCCCATCCTTGGGTAGTGCTGTCTGACGTTTCCGCACTCTTGGTTCCCCTGTCGGTGAACCTGTGACCTCCCCTCGGTAGACTTCACCGCTTTCGTGCACCCCTGGTTGGGGCCCCCGCACTACTACTCCCATGAGATCTCCCCACTGGTGAGACCGTGTAGGTATTCCACGTATTATCTCCCTATGGCAGATGTGGTCTCCGTAGCGTTCGCCCCTCAGGCTAGGGGGTAGAGCTTCAGTTACGACTGTAACCTCCGTTCCCTAATGGAGGAAACGAGACATTGTGTTGAGAGACAGACTGGGGTTTGACACTGGGGAAACACTGCTCTCCTCCTTGAAGAGTGTGTTACGGAGGCCGCATCCTACCACAAGGGGAGGTTACATGTGGAGACACCAACATGGTCTCACCAGTGGGGAGAACAACATGCGAGAAAATTGCCCCAGCCCGAATAGGGGGGACAGAACCCAGGTGGAGTAACCACCGGAGGGGAGGTCACAGGTTCACTGACAGGGGAACCAAGAGTGAGGAATTCATCATACGGGACGACCCTTCAGGGGAGTCACTACGTATGGGGAAACAGTCCGAGTATAGGGGTCCACCTGAGCAAGGGTGACTCTACCAATACTGAACTTGGTTACAACAGACCGCTCCGCCCAGTCTGTTACCATATATGCCAGTGCTTAGTGATAGATGGAATGCCTGTACTTCACCCTAAGGGGGGAAGTAGAGAAGCTGAAATAGCGCGCTAGACTCACCTGGAGAGGGGAGAAGGCGCTTTCGCTTTAGGCCTGAATTCTAGGCACCCATGGGACACGGAGAATTCTTGGAGGTCCCCCACCCTCTTCATAGAAGTGAGCGCCATCAAGAGTGCCGTCTTCATCATTAGATGAGGGAGACTGGCGTATCTGAGGGGCTCGAAAGGGGCCGTACAAAGGCCCTGAAGGACCACATTAAGGTCCCAAGAGGGTACGGAGCCCGGTCGAGGTGGATTCACCCTACTCGCGCCCCTAAGAAACCTGGTGACCAGGTCATGTGGGCCGAGAGATTTACCCTCCACGAGATCATGATGAGTGGCAATAGCAGCTACATACACTTTCAACGTGGATGGGGAGAGGTTACTCTCGAGTCTCTCTTGTAGGAAGGCCAATGCTGACCCGATCGGGCAATTCCGTGGGTTCTCCCCGCAGAAGAGAAGAGACACCACTTATAAGCATATAAACGCCTAGTGGTGGGGGCTCTAGCCTGCAGGAAGGTCTCTCTGACCGCCGGCGGCAAGCCACTCAAGGTCTCCTCATCCCGTCCAGGGGCCAGACATGGAGATTCCAGAGGCCTGGCTTGGGGTGCCACACCGTGCCCTTCCCCTGTGATAGAAGGTCCTTCGTCAGGGGAATCGGCCAGGGGGGAACTGTCATCAGAGCCACCAGGTCTGAGAACAAAGTCTGGTTGGGCCAGTAAGGCGCAACTATCAGTACTTGATGTCCCTCTTCCCTGACCTTGCACAGGACCTGTGAAAGGAGGCTCACTGGGGGGAAGGCGTACTTCCGCTTGTCCTGCGGCCAGCTGTGTGCTAAGGCATCCGTGCCGAGGGGTCCCTCAGTCAGGGAGTACCAAAGCGGGCAATGGGTGGAGTCCGGGGAGGCAAACAGGTCCACCTGCGCCTGGCCGAACCGCTCCCATATGAGCCGGACTGCGCGGGGATGGAGTCGCCATTCTCTGCGGGGTGTCCCCTGACGAGAGAGCGCATCGGCTGTCTGGTTCAGGTCGCCCAGGTTGAAAGTGACTCGCAGGGACTTGATCAACTGCTGACTCCAGAGGAGGAGGCGTTGGGCGAGTCGTGACATCTGCCGTGAGCATATGCCGCCTTGGTGATTGATGTACGCCATGGCAGCCATGCTGTCCGACCGGACCAGAACGTGTTTGCCCTGCACGAGGGGCCTGAGCCTCTTCAGTGCCAAAAAGACAGCCAGCAACTCCAGGCAGTTGATGTGCTACCGGAGCCGGGGGCCCGTCCACTGCCTCGATACTGCGGAACCCCCGCTCGGAGAAAGGTCAGGTCTGACCAAGGGGTGAGGGTGCGAAGACACTGAGGCATTACCGTAATGCGCCTGGTGCCGGTGTGCCACGCCGTCCAGGGAACACGACCCTGAAGCCAGTGCTGAAGTGGCCGCATGTGCATCAACCCGAGAGGGATTACCCCTGTCGAGGATGCCATGTGCCCCAGGAGCCTCTGAAAATGTTTCAGCTGGACCGTTGGAGTCCGTCTGACAAGTTTCAGACAGTTCAGCACCGACTGCGCACGCTCGTTGGTGAGACGCACAGACATACGGACAGAGTCTAGTTCCATATCGAGATAAGAGGAGCTCTGCGCTGGGGAGAGCTTGCTCTTTTCTCGGTTGACCCATAGGCCCAGACGGTCTAGGTGCCGGAGCATGAGGTCCCTGTGTGTACACAACACATCTCGCGAGTGTGACAAGATAAGCCAGTCGTCGAGGTAGTTGAGTATCCGCACGCCTTGCTCCCTGAGGGGCGCTAAGGCAGCCTCTATGAGTTTGGTAAAAACCTGAGGAGACAGGGCCAGACCGAAGGGCAGGACCTTGTACTGATACGTTCGTCCCTCAAACGCGAACCGCAAGAATGGTTGGTGCCGAGGTAGGATGGAGATGTGAAAGTACGCGTCCTTCAGGTCGATTGCCACGAACCAATCTTGGTGACGAGCCCAAGATGCACTTCTGCATCAGCATCCTGAATGGCAGCTTGTGTAGGTGCTTGTTCAGGAGGCGCAGATCCAGAATGGGGCACAGTCCCCCACCTTTTTGGGGCACTATGAAGTACAGGGCTGTAAAACCCGGAAGACATCTTGGTTAGAGGGACAGGTTCGATCGCACCTTTCGCCAGAAGGGCGGCAACCTCGGCCAGAGCACGAAAGCGTTCTCCCCTTGAACCGAGGTGTGGAGAATGCCCCGAAACTTGGGCGGGCGCCTGGCGAAATGGATCCCATAACCGAGACAGATCGTCCTCTCTAGCCAGTGTGACGGGCTGGTGCGCTCTTGCCAAGCGCCCAAGAACCGTGACAGCGGAACCAGAGGGGCGATCTGCTTCACCATGCCGTGGGAGGCTGGTTCGGTGACTGACAGAGCGGTCACTTCGCACAGGGCAGAACCCCGGGGAGGTCGACGGCTCTGTTGACTTACCTGCTTGTTGTCGCTGACCGTCCGGTGGAGGTTGCGGCCGGCAGCTTGGTCCGTCCAAGACACCGTCGAGTCGAGGGTGCTGTGGAGAAAGAAAACCCAGGGAGAACACTCTTTCTGTGAGAATGTGGGCACTGGGCCTTGATAAGGCAGCGTCCCTATCCGACCCGTGGGCGCTGGTATAGCCGGGGTCGGCCCGATGTTGGACTCCCTGGGTTCTTCCCGTCAGGGCCACTTAGAGGTCTTCTTAGCGGCCTGCTGACAGGGGCAGATGCCTTCCTCCGCGGGGTCCTGCATCTCGGGCGGGCCCTGGAACTGGAGGAGCCGCCGCGGGGGGGGCGGGGCTGCTGGGAAGCAGGCTGCGCTCGGGACCTTGACGACTGATAGGTGGCCAGGTTGCGGCATGGCAGGATCTGCTTGATCGCCTCAGCCTGCTTCTGTACCACAGAGAATTGTTGTGACACATCCTCCACGGTGTCCCCAAACAGCCCAGCATGCGAGATGGGCACATCCAGAATGCGGGCCTTCTGGGTGTCACCCATCTGCACAAGATTGAGCCACAGATGCCTCTCTTGGACCACAAGTGTGGACATCAACTGACCCAAGGCACGTGCCGTGGCCTTCGTCGCCCAGACCGCAAGGTCAGTGGCCGTGCGTAACTCACTCATGCGAGTTGGGTCAGCCTTCCCATCATCCAGGTCTTTCAGGGCTTTTGAAAAACCTGAAGGACCACCATAGCGTGGAGGGAGGAAGTGGCCTGTCCTGCAGCGTCGTATCAAAGAAAGCTTACAAGCCTTGGACGGAAGTCTAGGCCGACCCCTCCAGGTGGCAGCTGTCTGCGGGCACAGGTGCACCGCGAATGCACGCTCCACCTGGGGGATGTCGACATAGCCTTTGGCCGCCCCACCATCCAGGGAAGTAACAGCCCCCGAGCCCGCTAGCCGGGAACACGCCGAGAATGGTGCATTCCAGGACTTAGTGAGCTCCTCATGCACTTCCAGGAAGAATGGCACCAGGCTTTTGACCATGCACCGACCCCAGAAACCATGAATCCAGCCGCGAGTGTTTTGGGGAGGGCGGTGTTACGTGGCTGCCCGGGCAAGCATGGCTGACATCTCAGCATCGGCCTCATTGTGAGCTCGAACGCCCGGGGCCGGGACAAAGCTGGACATGCTCGCAACTGTGAGAAATTTGCTCTTTTAGGTCTTTAGCTCGCTGCCGGAGGGAGGGAGAAGTCCGCTGCTCTGCGTCGTAAATCCAGCAGTAGAAATCGTGAAGAGTCTCGAAGAGATAATGCTTGACATAAGCCACGCAGGTTCCGAAGAACAAATGATGAGTAAATGGTCGCCGCCATCTCCCTTTTATACCCGTATGGACAGGCGTGCGTGTGCCATTCGCCAAGCCCATTGGCATTTTAAAACTCCTCTCGGAGATGATAGGTTCTCAAGATCAAACCCCAGTCTGTCTCTCAACACAACGTCGAGAGACCGACTGAAGGGGAACTGAGGTTACATACGTAACCAAGACTTTTTTTAGCTGTAAGTAGTAGCAGAAATAAAACAAAAAAAACCTCTTGAAATATTTCACTTTGTGCATAATGAATCTAGAATACAAGAGAGTTTGCTTTTTGGAATTAAATTACAAAAAATAAATAAACTTGTTCATGATATTCACATTTTTTGAGATGCGCCTGCCCTGTATGTATTGACAATGGGCTTTTGCTGACTTTGACACCTAAACTATTTGAAAAAGATTTTTAAATACATACAACATCAGCAACATAAGAAGAAATATAATAAACACCACTAGGTGCATCGTCTTTAAAAGAATAACAAATCCAAAGCTGTCATGCAGCACAAACCAATCTGAGAAAGCAATGGCTGGTGAACGATAGCGTTTCACCGTTTCTCCTCACACACAGGTCAGTTGCAGACATTTAACCACCTAACGCAAATCACAGAAGGATATAAGGAGACTAAAGTATCAGCACAATCTTCAAATACTGCAGTGTTTTATGCATGAGAGAGCAGGGACCTGACGACGTCATTATTTCAGTCACAAATGTATACATCCATAAGTAAATGCAACGTTTGTCAAAATATAGCCCTATGTAAAAAGTAGTTATAAAGTTTGAGGAAAAATGCCACAAAATTTCATGCATTTAATGTATTATTATTTTATTTGGCATTAAAACTGCTCTATGCACATTGCTATTTTTAAACACTTTCCAGTGTGAACGAGCGACTACTTTTTTCAAAATCCACATTTAACAATTATTGTATATTAAGCTATAAAATGATTGTCTCTAAACATGTTTAAAATATAATCGATGAATGAGACTAATGCATCTAGGACAGCGGTGGACTTCTGCAGGGTGCATACAATGCCATTATTATTCAGGAGTTGAGTATAGGCTACGTATATTAAATATTTAAAGAAGTGAAATACAGCTAATTTTGGAACAGGCACGTGCGTCAAATGAAACCATCTTTACTATACTGCACTATCATTTGTTTATAACTCACTGTGTTTATCCTTTTTTTGTTTTATATTTGTCTTCTGTTTTGTTTCATTGTGCATTTATGTCTGCCATTTTACATTGTTCATCTTGTATTTACTGTATGTCTTTTAACCTTGGTAAATGACAAAAATATATTCAATACTGTTCTGTTCTGTTCTTCAATCCCAGACATTATCAGAAAATAAAAAGCCACATAGTCCTATACTGCAGAATGTCTGCTCTTTGCATCCTAACTACTTTGAAAATGAACTGCAGATCAGGAATCTTAAAATTCACATTTCTTTTAATATGCGCACGACATTTGCAGCTCAGCTCTAAAAATGCTGTTAATTCTCAATGTAATCACCTCCTCCCTTTAACCTCCTCTTCTTCTCTTATGTGGGGCATCAAC
This sequence comes from Triplophysa rosa, assembly GCF_024868665.1. Classification (NCBI taxonomy): domain Eukaryota; kingdom Metazoa; phylum Chordata; class Actinopteri; order Cypriniformes; family Nemacheilidae; genus Triplophysa; species Triplophysa rosa. The sequence goes on along the minus strand of NC_079891.1, from coordinate 10,721,156 downwards.
CCAAGATGGGTTGCAGGCCCTACAGTGCCTTTTAATGTATCATCATAGTACCTTAATTAATGATATTCGAATTCGGCATAAATACAATAAATACTGTGCCGTCTGACCTGCTGAGTGAAGCGCTAATGTAGTTGTGTCTTCCACCAGGCTGTTTTTTTCTAATGCACTATATTTTTTGGCTTGCACAAAATGTCACCCTTCCCGGTGAGGAATGGCATTTGAAGTGGATTTTGTAGACCCTGCGGCCAGATTGCTGAAGGCAGAACAGCCTCTATGTATCCAAAGAGCATGAAAGAGGGAAATCTGTCTGTGAGGAACATCAGATGATAGCACCAGAGAACGAATGCGACAGACCCACATCACTCAAAAGCAGAAAGGACAGCTTGTTTCAGGGTCTGTTAAGTATGTCCATGCCAGTGGGGCTTTCAAAGTAAAGAACAGTGCTTCCAGGCCTTTCAATGTCTGATTTTGAGGCTGACAAAAGCCTTGATTGAAGCTAGAAGTCTCTGAGCAAAGCAGCCTGACTAGATAATAGGACATCTGGAACAGATGTTTACTCCCCCATTTGTAAAATGGTGTCGGTTATGGGTGAATTGTTATGCTAATGCATATCCAGACACTCCCTCTCTTTTGCATAAGCTCGAAGGCTAATTAAAACTTTGTACATTTTTGCTAACTTATACTGATTATAGATACAAATAAATGTTATTGTGGTTAAAATACAGAGAAACAAATGAAATAAGTCTGAATCTAAAGCATTCTGCCCTCTGGTGCTCTCTATAAATGTGAGATATAGCTTCTGATACCATCATTGTAATACTTGGTCTAGCAACTATTTTACTGACAAATAATCATGACTGTCAATGAAAGTGAACACAAAATGTAATACCAGTGTTGTGATCCCATCCCCCTCAAATTACTCCATGGTTATGCTGTAATCAACACTCAGCCATCTGTGCATTTGCAATTAACATAATTGGTGAATGTTACATGCTTAATGTAAAGCACAATTTTACTGCTATTTCTCTATCAGATGTCAATGATTGTGATTTGGGGGGAATACAGTAAGAATCCTGCAGAATTTTAAAAATCAGATAAGCTAGCAATGGGCTGCAGAAAGTCCAGGTGCAGAAAGGTCAAAGGTCAAGTGGCATTGCTTTTTATCTGACAAATACTTTGGTAACACCTGGAGGAAAAGCAAAAGCCTAAACGCATGAGTGAATGGGCACGACACAGCAGTCTCTTCCAGCTGCTCAAATCCAGCATAAATTGGACTCCATTAGAATTAATAGCCTTTGCTTGATCATAATTTACATATAAAGGCAGGAAGACATCTGTCATAAGGTATCTAAAGGCAGACGTCTTATCTGAATAGTTTGTTTAACAATGTGTTAACAGACATTTAGGTGTATCTACAGCATTTGAATAACAAAACAGTGCAAAATCATGCACAGTTCAGATGTTTTTTTTTTCTACAGACACACTCTGAGCTATTTCTACCCTGAGCTATTTCTACCTGATCTGACCCTTAAAATGTTTTCGTTGATGTAACCTACTGTAATGTATTCAGGTTGATTTAGTCTTATCGAACATTTTTGAAAATATTCAAATAGCTGAATGAAGTAACGTGTAAAATGCATACTTTTCAAAATTACAAAGTTAGCACCACAATATGACAATATATGCATTTTCTTATTGAGGGATGAAATATGCAAAGGCTTTCAAATCATGTGGCATGGGCTTAGTCTAGGGCGTTGTTGCTTGAAGTATAAATTGGGTGATTCAAAACACATGAAAACTGATGGAGGACAACCCTAACTCAGGCCTGAACCTCATGTCCCCTCTACACCACTTGGCCTCATTGACAAACGGCGGCTAGTTAATAACTGACACACATGGCTGCCAGGTCAATAACGTCCTTTACTACTTCGGTTTTGCTGAATTAACTGCCTAGTACTGTATTCCTGCCATCTTTCTGCACTTGTAAATAGAGCTAGCATGCACCGCTGATTAGCTATAAAAGCCTTTCTTATTGTAAACATGGGGAGTTAATGATGGCTTTACTCTGTTTGTGTTGTTACAGGTTACATAGTCAAAAGCAAAGAGCCCAGGATACTCTGTTTATTTGTAGCGTCCATCAAAAGTGGGACAACAGCAGAGAATCGTTCAGAAGAGTAAGAGTCCAGGCCAGCACTTGATGGTCATTGCAGATGAACATGAAGCTTAATCCTCTAACTTTCAAACAACAATTGTGGTAGGTATTGAGGGCAAAGAAATACCTACATTTCTAAGTAGTTCAAACATGCTCCCTTAAACATGAAGTTTAGTAGTCAACACAAGTGTTAAAAATACATAAACTGAGATTAACTCAGCAAGGCGTCTGTGCAAGAGAAATTATCCTAATTAGTATTGTGTACATCCACAAATGTTAGCCTAAATTTCCTCTCTGTAATTCTTCATTTTTCAAACATACATAAAATACAGGACGGGAGTACGACAAGGAAAACTACATCAGGATGGGAGTGCGGCAAGGAAAACTACATCTCCCGTAAAAGCTTGTCTAGCTCTTTAATGTCGTAAAATGTTTACAAGGTTAAGTGAAACTAATTGAAACCACCCACATGAAAGGCTTTCTCAAGTCCAAACCCCGGATTATGGTAAAATGTGGTTTAAATTCCATATCAAGAATTAGAACCCTCTACAATAATACACAAAGACTTCCATCTGAAGGTATGCAGACATGGCTTTAACATGCTAATATTACAAAAAAGCTACATTATATTCACTAATTATTTATCCATGGATATTTAATCAAATCTTTTCCTGGGATGTGCATAGTAGGGGGTGTTCTTTCTGATACTGTTCAAAAATGTGGTAATCCGCTATGAACTAAAGGTGCCACTGCCATTGTGTGGCTGACAGATTTGTTTACAGGCATGCGCTAACCCAAAAGATTAAAACACTATTGAGGGGAAGATAAGCACACAGGCGTCTAACTGTCACAAACCTCTACAACCCTGTCTTTAATGCAGGAGAAAAAAGTCAGACTAAACAATGGCTTTAAATCCATTCCACCCCTTCACAATGCCTATTTGACATTGCTGTAGTGCAGCCCACACAATTTTCAAATTTCAGTTTAATCAAGAGCTAAGGCAAATTAACATGTATCAGAAGAAGGGGATCTCATGGAAATGATCACTACAGTATGGAGTTTGTTTCAGTCAGCATTTGAGACAACTTTCGCAAATAAGGGATTACATTTTTTTCCTCTCTGATTTTTTTTCTGTTTCTTCTGGCAAGAAATTGCATACACCATGGTGAATACATTTGTTCATCAGTTGTTCATCTTTGGACATATTCTATTAATGAATGAGCAAAACATCCAGCTAAGATACATCAGGCCCAAGATATATAGTTTACCAGGAAACTATTCGAATGATATTACTTATACATAATTTGCTTGCGGTACCTCTAAAATAGAAAACACAAACCATCGAAACAGCTGGCTCTTCCAGCAAAACTATGTACTCTGTGTTGAGGTAAAAAAAAGGATTATTGCCAATTACATGCCCATTAATTTGGCAAGCATGAGATCCTACCAGATGTTTACATTTGAGAAGAAAATAGCCACTCCTATTTGTACATTTTGTTTTTGATTGTGCATGATCACATACACAGATTCGCTTGGTAGGACTAGGTGTTATAATACCAATATTTCAGCACAGTTTAATTGCCCACAGGTATATATACATGATCAGATGTAAGTGCACAAAATTAAGTGTACAAAAGTGTAGACTTTTGTATTGTACACAAATTTTAAAGCACCTACCATGATAAACAATCAGCTGAGAAATATTGATCGCCATTTGAGCTAAAGTAATTTGGTTCAAAAGTTTCCTACAGAACAGAGGTATATGATTTATAAAAGGGCGTCTCAGATTTGATTAATTTGATGCCACTATGCTGCCCAAGTCCTTTGGAAAATTGCTGCCCTATTTTTTTGTATTGATATATCTGTGGCACAATTGGAAAATAGAATGTAGGTCTTATAAATTAAGAACTTCTTGCTAGGCCAGATAAAAGCCAAACAACAACAGCTGACTCTTCAGCCTAACATAATAAATGACTATTGGTCACTATAACAATCTGGTCCCTGCTTAATCTGACCTCGACACAATGGCCCAGGTTGTCCAGCTGTGGCCCTGCTGGAGTGTAGCAGTTGAAGGCAGTCTTGCTGTGCTTGCTAGCCTGACCTGACAGGATCTAGAGGTTCCTCAGACCAGCACTTTTTAATTCCCATAAGCAGCAGAGCAGCAAAGAGTCCAGGGCAAGGAGTAAGCATGTACTGCATGTGCCAGGGCCAAAGCCCATACACTCTTTCACTGACCTCAATTAAAGCAGACTAAAGACTAAAACTAACTGCCCAGATGTATGCAGACCATACAAACTAGCAGATGATAGATTACACGTGTAATGTTATTAATGGTGACTTTTTACAATATCAGAGTCGGGGAGAGGGGGGGGGTTAATTCGTTAGATTTAGATTTAGGTGTAGTTAAACTGAAAATGTTAAAATATATGATCATCTAAAATATATGTTTAAAATAAGTATATACTGTATAAATATATTATCTTAAACTAATCAATATATATTACATGTAAATATCAACATTACAGTATAGAGAAACTTAACAGAAGCTTAACAGCAGTTTTAGGCATTTTAGACGACATCTTACTACAGTTATGCTTAATCAGCTGATAATGTGCAAGGTCATGGAAACATAAAACGGTTTTGTTTTACCAGGGAAAGGTCATAAAAACCTTAAGCAAAAACCGATCTGGACAGGTATTTACATTTGCAGGTACTGCTGACATTGGATGGAATACAAAAATGTAGGCTAGCTTTTGACAGATTTCCTGCCAGCATTTTCAATTACTAGAGGGACTATCAATGGTTACGTCACTGTCTGTGAGAAACCAACAAATTTCCCAAGCCACTAGAGATCAAGTTTCAAGTTGTATTTGTCATATTTACAGATGTCAGTGACATTAAGTACATTGAACTGCTTATTGTAAGGCACATGTAGTCTACAACAGTATAATACAATTAGAAATATAGAATAAACATAAAATGAAATAAGATAAAAGTGCATTAGAGAAATTAAGATGAGGCAGAAATATAGGATAACATTTACAAACAAATTTACAAGTTTTGGTGGAGAAACATAAGTAGGCCTATTTGCAGCAATATTTGCAGTACAGTATAAGTGACCATAGCATAACAGTAATAACCTCCCACATCAAACCTTTAGATCACTTCTTCATTGTTATTTCGGGATGCCCAGCTGACCAGGACACCAACTGAAGACTCATCAGCAGCACCATCATCTCAGCTGGGATGGTGGGTGGCCAAAGCAGATTTGTGAGGGTCATATGCCTAACTGTGCCCTTCGTAAGCAACCAACAAGACAGGCTTATTTTAGCTAATGCTATTAACCTTGTTGAGATGAAAAACAGCAACAAAAAGAAAACAGGGCGCAAACCAGAAAAGCCACTCCGTGATAAAGAAAGGAAGAGAGAGAGGAGAGAGAGAGAGAGAGAGAGAGAGAGAGAGAGAGAGAGAGAGAGAGAGAGAGAGAGAGGTGAAAAGCTTAACTCATAATGATAGGAGAAAGCATGTCTGGGCTGAGGGGGCTCTCTTCTCTCAGTTCTGTTTCTACTCGGGGGAAACAAAGGTTGGGAGAACTCGTCTCATGGAGGAAACAAGATGAAGGGCCAGTGTCAGGCTTGCTTTTAATGGTCAGATATGTGGTTAGTTCTTCTGACTATGTCCTATCCCCCATGGCTCAGAGTCCACTCCATATAACTGGCCATAATTCACCTTGTTTGGCAGTTTGGGGTCTCAAAGGTACAAGATAAAAAGTGCAGGGAGCAGTAATGGCACCACGAACAGCTGAGGGCACATCTACTGAGAGTAAAGCAGAAAACAACACTCTGACTGGAACCTTTAGACCAGTACCTGCTAAGGTTTCACTGTATTGGTGTTGTCATAAAGCAAAATGAAATAAATTAATAAAATACTTAAAATTGGTATTTAATTAATATTAATTTTCAATTAAAATTACATATATTATTATTAATTGGTCAATTTAAATCTAAAAATTGAGAGAACATGCAAACATACATACAAATAAAACAAACAATAATAAATAATAATAAAAACATAAATCAAACCTCAAAACATATTAAATAATATTAAATAAAATAAAAATAGATATTTAGTGTAAAACTAGAGGAATTAAAAACATAACAATATATGTTTTTAGCATAGATTCGCGTAGATGCATTACCAGATAAGAACTAAAATACCAATATACTAAATAAACTACACAAACAAACAAAAAAACATTATAATTGTAACAGCTAAACATAAAGGATGAGTGATCAAATTAAAGAGAGGGTGTGCTTTCTGTTAGCTCAAACTAGTGCACAGAAGTGACATTACCATCAGGAACCATGGTAATGAAACTAGGAACCAGTTCTAGTCTGAGCATGTTAAATCTGGATCACCCAGGAAGAGACAGACTTGGACAAGTATGGACTGCCCAATGCACTGCTGAGCTGTACTGCAGTCAAATTAAAGGGTTGCAAATCAATGTGGAAAATCTGACCTCTTAAAATAATAATTTTATTGAATTTGACATATAAATACTAAACCAGATCACAGGTCATTAATCTTTCTATTAAAACTGGCTAACATATTTTGTTTAACTTTCAAATATGAACAAACATAAAAATAAAACAATAAAGATCAGGTAACATTTTTTCACTCTTTTAATAACACGGTATATGTGCAACCTTCTAAAGGCCAATAAATAACTGCTTTATAGACTTTGGTTTTTTTTCCAGAAAACAGCACTCTGACTGGAACCTTTAGACCAGTGCCTGCAGTGACATGATTTAAAGAACGCAAAGGTTTCACTGTAAAAAGTTTCCTCTTTTAATCCTTGGCGTTGCAGTAAAGCAGCATAGTTAATAACATGCTTAAAACTGAATAATCAGTCAGGTATTTAATTAAAATCAATTAAAATGACTTTTACTGCAATTAATTCTAACAGGTAATTGGAAAATGATAGTAAAAAATGGAGATAACATGCAAAATACTCATACAAATAAAATATACAATAAAAGAAAACATAAACCAAACCTCAAAAATATTAAATAATATTAAATAAAATGAAAATATATCTTTGTTGTAAAACTGGAGGAATAAAAACAACCATAATATGTTATTTACAAAAGGTATTTCTATCTTATTACCACAGAGACCAACACATATATTATTTTAAAGTGTAAAAGGTGTTTATCTGCACTTTTGTGCGGCTTTATACAGTTAAAACGGAGGACAAGTTTACACTGGGGCGGTCTCAAAAGAATAAGAGCTTAGGGACAGTGTGGACTCTAACAGATACCAATCACTGCCCCCAGGGGCTTTGTCTTCACAGTAAAATCTCATTATCAACCAGACCGGTACAATTTTCCATGCATATCTGCATATTGATTCCCACTACAGACACCATACACCCAAAGAAAATGACAGCTGCTGGCAGTGGTGAATAAAACAGGTCCTGCTGATGATACACCAGGGATGGGAAATGTGACAATAACAGCCCTGAAAGTTTGATTTGACTGAAAGAGCCATCCTCTTTCCCAAAAGTACAGTCATTTTGAGATTATGAGAAGCTCTGTGATGGTTGTAGGACATATATGATGTGATGGGTAATTATGGTGTGTCATGGGTCAGGCTTGTCAGCGTAAGACAATGCAATTAGTTCTGAGCAGAAATAAAATGGGTCCGAAAGAGAGACGTTGATTAAAATCACATTGAATAGTGTAGGGTTTCCTCACTGATCTTCACTCCTGGCCCTACATCTGTTCACCTAGTAGAAGAAAAACAGAGATGGCAAGCTAAGATGCAGGGGCTAAAATTACTTTCAAAACACATACTCACACACAACATAGATTCGCATTGCGCAAAGGTCATACTCTTGTTTACTTTCTGAATTAAAGATCATTTTGATATTTTGTGGAAAAATATAAAATAATTTGCAAAGGGTGATGTTTTTTTTGAGTAGTTTTGCTGTAATGCGTACCAAGGTCTTCATTTCGTTTTATATTTTCTATAAAATATTTTATAAAATACTTTTTATACCAATATCAAAATGTCTACAGTATGTCATAGACTCAAAGGCACATGAGTGTGTGAGAGCACATTTGTGATTGTGCTAACTGGTGCTAGGCTGAATGGCTAGTGGGCTCAAAGGCCACATGCCTGCTGAGTGGCCAAGGAAATTGGAGCAGCTGCAGTCAGGCCCATATGGCCCTTAACAGCACAGAACATCCCCTGGCTGTCAGAGGAAGAACCCATAAAAAGGGTCCGCTTTACAGGCACATCACACGGATGAGAAAAAAAAGAAAGAAAGAAAGAAAGAAAGAAAGAAAGAAAGAAAGAAAGAAAGAAAGAAAGAAAGAAAGAAAGAAAGAAAGAAAGAAAGAAAGAAAGAAAGAAAGAAAGAAAGAAAGAAAGAAAGAAAGAAAGAAAGAAAGAAAGAAAGAAAGAAAGAAAGTATAAAACGTGACTGACACATTGTATATCAATGCACTGTAATTATACTGTGAGTTATCTAGTGCTGGTATGGTCAATGACTTTCTGTTTTGAAGACATGCTACAAACATAAAGGGGTACCAGTGGGACCTGAACATGTGTTATTAGTTGGAAACAGCTATTTAATCCTGTACAAAATGCACACTTGACTTTCTTGAGGCTTCCAAACATTAGTTATAATAGCTATTGGTAGCTTAATAGCTTATTTTTTATTAGCTGTCAGATGAGAAGTTACTTTCCTGACACTATATCAGAATGGACACTGTAATGTAATTTGACCCCTTTCATTTTGACTTTATATTTGTAATTTTTTATTCATAACTAATAATATTGCCCAAGAGGTCAATGAACTGATTAACTTGTAAAAGCTGTGTGATGCTATCTGTTTTGTGCACACAGAGATGGTTTCGCTTTTCACCATAAACAATCAGAGATAATATCTGGTCAATAAAAAGATTATATTTCCCTCTTGTCCACAATCCAACACAAGACCCTTAGAATCACAAAAAAATTAGTCCCACTTCGGAGATATAGTACCCGAGCCATTTAACAGCTATGTGAAATCGATATACAGGTAGAAATGGTGGGGGACAAACATAATAGTAAACCAGTTATTCACATGCTGCAGTAGTTTACACTTTCTGTTACACGGTGGATTGAGGCGATATTTATTTAGCCAGAAAGCTGGCAGCAGGGATATGGTACTGCAGCTGCCGCGGTTGCCAGATGCTTGAAATACATCCTTCGTCCATCAAAAACCCTCCCTTGATGATTTTCTCCTTGTCACAACCTGACAACCTTAAAACAACTGTATAATTAGAGCGGCATCTGCCGCACCGCATCTCTCTCTGGATCAATCAAGCAACTTTGGACCAAGTGAGACAACGCAAAATGGCATACAGACACAACATGTAGAACAATTGATCTCAGTTCATAAAATGTAGCTGCAGGTACATTAAAAGGAAAAGGCTGTGATTATTGCATCTATCTACCCTCAATGATATCTGTTTGTTGTCTGAAAATGTACTTGTGAAATAGTTTGTTACATTCATTTGTTGTCAGATTCAAGATCTCATCTGCAAGATTTCTTAAGGATCAGGATTAGTACATCAAAGAAACTGACACCAACCAGTAAAATATCTAATTAAACTAATGAAATAAGTTAGCTTATGTCCTACAATGCAATGTAAAAACCATAACATTCCAGATCAATGAAAATATATGGTTGAAGAACACTGGTAAAATAGGTAATATGTGAGTAGGTAAAATTCACAGTTGACCACAATGTGAATCCAATTGATGCATACTGTATTACACATATGGACTTCTACGAAGAGATCCAAAGACTGAAGGGTAGCTTTGCTAAGAAATGAAGAATGTAGTTCATTTCACACTTGTTTTTTTTTACTAAGAATCTGAGAAAGGGTCTGTGTTATTGAGAACAAGTCTGTGCTTGTTCAATGTGATTAACACTATACCACTACGTCTCATCTAAGCAGAATTATCACCTCCATAGTTATTCTGAATCAGAGCTGTACCCGTGTTCTTTAATGCTGCTGGCATTGTAATGGAAAATGTATTTATTTGTTTTTATTGTAGTAACTGACATAAAAAACACAATGGCTATGGCTGAAAATCAGTTCTGCCTGTACAAATAAACTGCAGTGATACATTCCAAATAGCAGAACGTACATACTTTATGTATATGTGTTTACACAGTTACTGAGTTAGTTGTCTCAAATTATACACTTTGTATTTAAGAAGGATTTGGTTTGTCACAACTTACTATTATATTTTCAGCAAAAAAAAAATTTTACTGCACACTCCCTGTGCTGGACAGACTTTAATATCTACATGTAAAACCAGAACAAAAGCGGGCAAATGTGAAGACAGACCAAATTATAAATTACTCAACATCTTAAAAGAAAAATATATAATGTGTGTATGAGTGCAATTTAAGGTGCAAATGATTACTCTACAGACCAAGAATATGCATATTCACTGGGTAGTAATATATGTGGTTCCCCTGTCTTTAAAATACTTTTGAGTTAAACCAGCACAGCAGCCATTTTTTGCATACCGTTCTGCAGGTTAACACATTGTATACATTAGAGTGAGGTCTGCATGGCTACAAGCTGATCCGTCAACCCAGGGGTGCCAGTTAAGTATAGAACACCCTCAAGTCTTCTCCAAACACCATGATCTATGTTAGCCACAAGAAAATTAAACACACAGCAGTGAAGCACACAGCTTAAATTAAAGTAGGGGTGGGGGCAGACTTCAGGGTTAATTACAAGAGGAACTTCCCTGTTTGAATTAAAATCACTCACTCCACAACATAAGGAACATTCAACCCCACACTGAGCCCTGGATCATTTTTTTCACAGGGATTTACTTGAATTCTCAATCTAAGGAAAAAGGCCATAGATGACATGTTTAGGGTGAATCTGAGTGCAAGACTCATAAAATATTTTTTGTGTGCCTGTTAAGTATAATTATATCATGACACAGTTGAGATGTATTAACTAATTTCTTTATCGACTAAGAAGGTACGCATTTCACAAAGCCAACATCATGTAAAAATATTGCTTTATTCAATTTTGCACTGGTAATAGTTTAGCACCCATTTTTTATGTTAGGGTGATACACTTTTAATTTAGTCTTAGGGTAAAAAAGCAGTGAGGGTAAATGGAGGCCATTTGGGAGTAATTTGATGGAAACAGAATGCTGTGCTGAGTTCACAGGCAGTATCATTGAAAACCCACCCTCTCTTCATCTCCCTTCTCCTCATCTTCCTCCCCTTTCTCCCTCTGGCTGGGACTGCCACAGACGAGCAGAGATGCCCAGAGAGACACAGAAGAGTAAGGGAGTGAGGGGGCGAAAGTCAAGACGAAACTTTGATAGAGAGAGAGAGAGAGAGAGAGAGAGAGAGAGAGAGAGAGAGACAGAGAGAGACAGAGAGAAAACATTTCACATCAGCAGAAAGCAGGAGGATGAGATGAGGAAGACACTCTTCAACTTTCCGTGCTGTTCCCACCTGTGTTTCAGCAGAGTGTAAGCCTTTGAAGAGCTGGTTGCAAAATACACACACATGCATATTTTCCCCTCCAGATAACTAACCAACTGTTTCCTCGATGGCCTTTCGCTGACTCTCTCTCCCCTCTGGAAAAGATCACATGATTTCTTTTTTGGCTTGTTTGGTTTTAAATAATAAATGATACCATGCCATATCCTGCCTATCTACATATTATTATGAAATATGGAAAAACAGAAATGCCTACCACTTCCAAACGCTGAATAGCACTAAACCTTTGGTAGCCCCCACACACACTGGCTGGTGCACAGATAGGTCACAAAACAGCATTAGTAACAGGAAAATTAACGCTTAACAATATCAAGCTGCGATTCAGACAAAGTCTAACAATGAAGGGGAAGAAATGGTTTTACACAAATGTTCCAGGTTGTCAGTATACCAAACCCTAGGCTTTGGGTTACTGTAATTTTAAATGTAAGGTATATCTTAAACAAAATAAATAAATACATAAATACATGTAAAGGGAAGCAACAACAATTATAAACTGCATTGATGCTCAGAAAAGGCATTTACATATACTGTATATATATATATATTATATACAGTATTTTTTTTTCAAATGTAACCGAAAATGTATGTTGCTGTTTTATTATCCAAATATTTTTTGTAAAACCAGCAAATTAGAGCCTTTTCCTTAAACCCATTATATCAACACCATCACTAATGCAAAAGTGTGTCTAAACGAAGAATGGAGAGATAGGAAATAGAAAGAGAGCGAGAAAGAGGTGTCAATTGCTAACCGTCAACTCATCTGATGTCCTCCCTGCACATCCAGAAGCGCTCACGTGTGAAAAGCTGCCGTAACTTTCACCGGGGACATTTTTTGACGAGCGGTGAGGAAAGAGTTTGACAGATCCAGGCGATGTCAGGCCGTCTCTGGGCCATTTGGCATGCGGTGGGCGTCTGGCATGCTGAAGACTGCCTGTCAAACGCCTATGACTCCATAGAGTGGTGCGGGGACCCTACGGAGCGGCAGATGGGCCATTAAGGTAGTATTAATGTAGATGCCATGACTTTTCCCGCGCTGACTGGGACATGCTCTTTAGAACTGCGAGCAGCTGCTGCCATTTACTCCGACAGCTCCCCGCTAACTTTGAGCCAACTGGCAGAACTGGAGTTTTTTGTGTATAAAAGTAAATCTAGTTAGAAAGCACTTTATGGGTGGCTCATGAACAGGCATGTACTGTCAATGTGATGTAAGCATACATACATTGTCATTGTGCATACATTATTGTCCACATGTAAACTACTTTGCCCTAAATAGCACACAAGTATACAATAACTACACATAACTAGACAGTAAGACTTCAATACTGTACATTTGGAGTGACTAGCATACACCTGCATGAGCAAGTTAAGAAATTAGACTGTACACTAAACAATTATCATTCTAATCATATGCAGGAAATATTGAGGTGTATTCTAATGTTTTCATATTCATTTATCCTCTGAGCACTAATATCATGCTTTAATAGGGTGAAAATTGGCTGTAGCTAAAAAAATACAGAATAATCAGGAAAACAAGCATAGATAAGCACTCCAATAAGACACATTCTACTCCACTAAATGAACTGAAATGGGATATTTTCAGACCATTAACAAAATCACATAGACCAAATCCTATTAGCACAATTATGTCCTTCCTCGTTGCAATTTGCAGAATCAGAGACGTCTAAGCTGCACACTTTCATGGCTAGTTAGCACAGGAACCCATTCTAGATAAAGGTATTTGTTAAGCAGAGCCAAGAGAATATCAGCCATTATAGACATTAACAAATACATCCTCCTTAAGTCTCACAATCAAATATCATAATATCAACACATTCTTTTTAAGCATAAAAAAGAAAATGTGGCCTGGACAGCTGGCTATATTCAGATTGCTTGATTTACATTTGGTCACAATAAAGCCAGGAGATGTCAGGAGAGTTAACAAAACCTGCTAATTCTGTTGCTAACACTTTGACAGAGTTTCATCTGTGCCTCTCGTTCGCTCTCAGCCAAATGACTTGCAACTTTATTGCTGAAAATGCAGTGGAACTAATCCAGCTAATCGGCGCAGCATCTGCTGTGCTTTCCGTCTTTTGCTCAGCCTCCCAGGTTTCACCCGCTCTCTCTACCTCTCCTCCTGATGAGTTAGGTTCAAACAGTACAATCTAAAAAGGTTCTTTGTTGATGCTAAATGTTCTATTTTGAACCACATCTTCTGAATAACCCTTTTTCTGCTGAAATTGTTCTTTGTATTGGTAAAGGGCTCTTCATTCCCGCCTTTTTCAGTTTAAATTAAATCAGTTATTTAGAAGCTGCCTCCTGATTGGTTGTTTGTCCTGCTTTAAAGTCCGGATCATAGTTGCCAAGTCCGCTTATAATACGCGCTTCTTTTTCTGTCAAGTCGCGTTAAAAAATCACTTGTCGCGGGTTTTGGGGCTTATTTTAAAAAATATGGTTGCTTGTTCTGAACCTGACAAGCAAATTTGTTTCTTTACATCTATGGTCGCTGTTTTGTTCAATCCATTAACACTGTCTGCTCGAAGGTAGGCTTTTTGTACTACATGCGGCAGAGCATAACATCAGCACTGCGAGAGCTATTTGAAAGCATACAGAGACGTCTACTGTCGAATCACTCTCGCGGTACTATGATGTCACGCGCCGATTGGTCTGCGCGGCGCCGCAGGAGGTCACACAACATATCTAAGCACGTTAAACAACATAGAGAAGCCAAGAATGTTACAGTGGTCTCTTCACGTAATCATCGGCGCTCTTTGTGTAATCGGAGGTAAATATACTAAACAGATGAAATATTCACTTAAAGATAAAAAGCATTTTATAACCGGTCTACATCATTAAACATGTTAAAAGTGTAGATCTGCGCGTTTGGCTACACAGCGTTATTCAAGCCTAAGCACGTGTGAATAGCGTAATTTGTCCTCAAACACACCGCCTCCTTTCCCCTACCAACTAAACTAAATGTATTACATCTGTGACGATTAGAATGAAATGTGAAAATGAACGAAACGGTCAGATCTGATCACGGTGCAGCAAGGGAGGGATGACCCTATTTATTAGGCTATAAGGTAAACATCAAACATTTTTATTGTATTAAATAAATGTATTGATCATTGCAGAATATAATTTAAAAAAGTATACATCAAATGCATATAGTTCAGTTTTACTTCATTATAAATGTGTGGCTGTTACAGCTACATTAAGTGGTCATTATATCTTCTCCTTTTCCATCTCTCCAGGCCTATACTGCTCACATCAGAGATTTGCAATTTATTTTTGTAAAATAATTGTGTTTTTCAAACAGGGTAGTGTCCGTTTAAAATGACCCAGGCTCGTTCATTAATAATAAATAATTGATAATAAATTACATTGATGATCATGAATAATGTTGGGCTTGTTTTTGGAGCTGCAGTTGCTTATTTGTCTTGCAAAAGTTGGCAACACTGGTCCGGATTTAACTGTCCTGCTGAGGTGCCTGCAGACTGACACACCACATATGTAAGCTTCAGACTGTTTTTAATCATATATGTTATGGTTATTTTATGGTAAGATAATTTATGGGAATCTCATGTAACAATTATTTGGGATAATAGTTTCTTAAAATGTTAAGCGTAGGCTATACATGTATATACTGTATATCAGGTGAAATTGTATCAATCGTATTTTCTTCTACTGGTTCAGAAACTCCTATAAACCATTTTTCTCAAATATTTTCATGCACATTATCTTAATGTTTCCTAAGCAGAATGTGGTACAACATGTATTTTGGGTTTGTTTATTTATTAATATTTCAGAGTTGTGATCTTGAGTTGGGAGTGAACTTGGAAGAGATGGGTATTTCTCACAGTGCTTACCAAGCTTTCATTCCGCTAAGAAGTCTGACAACTGTGTCTTGGTGTTTCAAAAAGGTGATTTATTCATGTTTCTTTTAAAGTTGATACCCTTCCTTCATAAAAGTTATGCTCACCCTGCCTCCACCCATACCGCTTTTCCACCGGGGCTGGGGCTGGGGCTGGTGCTGGATCTGGAGCCGGTTCTCGGCCGAGGATGGCACCATTCAGAACCGGCTCGCGTTTCCACTGGCAGGGAGCAGAACCCTATCAATTCCAGTTCATATTTATTTCCATGTACATTTTATATTTAAACTGAGTAATATGAAATAGAATGATATAAAACACAACAGTGCTTCCTGTCATTTTCTTTTTTCAAAATAGTCATACGTGATTTAGGCAACATGCCTACTCTGATTATTCTAACTGTTTTTTTAATCTAATGTAATATGATATAAAACACAATCCCTTATTAGAACGTATAAAATGTTTGTTCAATACGTCATTTAAAAGCAAATAATTTAGTCAAAAGAACAAGGAAGCGCTTAAATACAAAGTTAAATCAAAAATATAAAGTTATGAAACTTAACTTTGCCCTCAGTCAAAACGATTTGACCAGGTACAAATAACAGATTTATAAGGCCGAAACTGACTGTTAGACATATGCCCAAAATGAATTATATATCATGTTTAACCGCTACAGATATCAGACATCATAGCCAGCGGTGAGTTTTAGAAGGACTTGCCGAGATGAGGCTGCGTTCAGCGGGATACATGAGTGCCGAGCACTCGGTGGTTGCGGGAGCTCACATCTCTGAAAACATCCAAGCTAATTTTTAAACAGACACCATCTTCATTAACCGACCACAGTTTTGGACTTTAAACACATACATTCTAATCACATTATTTACATCCTAAATAATGATTTAAAATACATTTAGTAATAAAATAACAATAATATTAGGAACATTGTAAAACTTTCTTGCACTATTGCCTTTGCTGCGCAATGGGGCCTTTCAAACTGCAGTATCCAGAGAAAGCTCCGCCTACTGACGACGTAGGTTTCCGAGTTCGAGACCAGCAAGGTTTTGGGGCCAGTTCGGAACCAGGATCTTGGCACAGGCCCAGGAATTTTTTGAGTGGAAAAGCGCGGCCGGTTCCCATTTGGGCTCCGGCACCGGCACCAGCCCCGGTGGAAAAGCGGTACCAGAGGCGTTGAGAGAGGGGATCTGTGAACCGCCGTTGCTGTGAAAAAACTGTTCCATTGCAGTGAACGGACTTGGCGCGAATCTCTCTCTCTCAGCGAGTCCAGCACGGGTCTTGTTTGATAAACCCGCACCCGCAGTAATTAAAAGAACACTCGACCCGACAGCAGAACTAATTTAATTCCATACCCCCTACCCTTTTAACAAAAATGCCGGAACCGCACCCGCATTACATCTACATGATGACAAAGCATTTATTTTCTCAAGCAACAACTAACAAAATATTAGAAATTCCTAGGTAATGCATTTTTAAACATAACTAAATATGGCAGAGTTTCGGGAGAGACAACCAATAGTGAATCCACTAAAATATTGTTAGCTAGTAGCTATTCTATATTTGATTAGTGATTTATGAAATGTGACCCTGGACAACAAAACCAGTCTTATGGGTCAATTTTTCGAAATTGCGATTTTTACATAATCTGAAAGCTGAATAAATAAACTTTCTATAGATATAAAAGTTGTTAGAATAGGACAATATCTGGCTGAGATACAACCGTTTAAAACTCTGGAATCTGAGAGCGCAAAAAAATCAAAATATTGAGAAAATTGCCTTTGAAGTTGTTAATCAGGGGCACTGTGGCAGACCATCCACTCACAAAAATAAAGTTTTTATATATTTAAGGTAGGAAATTTACAAAATATCTTCATGGAACATGATCTTTACTTAATATCCTAATGATTTTTGGCATAAAAGAAAAATCAATAATTTTGACCCACACAATGTATTTTTGTCTTTTACTAAAAATGTTCCCGTGCTACTTAAGACTGGTTTTGTGATCCAGGGTCACAAATGTGTTTTGATTTATGCAAAATTTGTAAAAAAAATTGCCTGTTATTGTTCATGTGAAATTAACAAGTTTCCCTTACCTTTTTCTGTAATTGTACCAAAGAAAAGCTAGGCTAAGCTGCCATCAAGGCTAAATAAAGCTTAATGCAGAAAGGACCAGGAGCATGATGAGCTAAAATGTTTATTGAAATTGTGAATTGTACCTCACTATAGCTGTCCATCAGTTACACGCGATTGGTTACAATGTTCAACGCTGCAAAGTGCGCTGCAATTACAAAACAGCTCTTCAGACAAAGCTTGAACACAAATAAGCACAGGACCGTGTAAAAGTATAGCGTCGTATTAGCTGAGGTGAGTCGAAATAGTCTTATCTACTGGATCCGTGTTTCGTCAGCGCGTATTATTTCCCGACCCGAACCCCAAATGACACATGAATAATTATTCCACCCATTACATCAAATAATAGCGGTTTACCCGACGGGTGATGGTTTTGACACCATTCCGCCGAACAATGCTTCATGAGAGGAAAAGAACTTTTAGCTCATTAAAAAGCAATAACACATGGACTGGGCATGGATGAGTTCGTGACAGAATTCTCTAAAATGTGCAGAAAGTTGATCCTGTTAATATTATAGTGAGAATTAATAGAGATAATAGAGTATTATAGATATGAATAGCTCTTTTTATGTTTTCATCAAATCTAAAGTTACTTAATTGTAAAATGTAAAATAAATGTAAATGTAAATGTAAAAAAAATGTGTATACATAAGAATGTAAATATAAAGATGTAATACAATATTAATACTGGACGTAAGAATAATTCAAGAAGCTAAATAGTTATTTAGTAAATAGTTCGTTTAGTTTGGGGAAACTATATATACTGTACATATAGTTCCCCCCTCCGGCCACCTGGAAAATCACTTGGCCCACCTTTCATCTCATATCTGGAGCCGAGCCTGAATGAAAATTGTGTGTGTTATTATAGCACATGTAGGCCTACTTGTCTCTATTTTAAGTGAATCATAAGCCAAACTCACAGCTGTACAACTGTAGGTCTGACTTTGGCTTAATGGTTGAGGCAAATTCAGTGACATTCACAAGTAAGTCAACAAAATTTATGAGTAAATCTTTAGCCAAACATTATCTTTATTACCTGCATAAACATGTTTATACGGCAGGAGTCATCTCAACCAAACTTCTGTCATGTCATAATATTTACATACGTGAGTGGCATCTACACTAAAATCATCTTGTTTTGTCTCTATGTCTCATCTTTAGGCTCCTGAAAACACCTGACTGACAAACACAGTTCTGGTTTGGCCTAATACTGAATCATGATGACCACAGCCATAGCCGGATAGTGGTGGGAATCTGTGATCATGGCCTGCAGATAGTGCAAAATAGTTTTCTTGTTTTAAAACTGTAAAACATCTTAAAATGCTGGAAAAAGAAAAATAGATAAAATATCTAACAGAATAAATAACAATGATAATATATAAATAAATATAATAAATAAATTCATAAAATAATAATAATTCATAAAAATAACTAAATAAAACATCCTGTCTTCTGATAATAAAAGGGTTCTTTATAGCACCACTGAGGTTCTACACAGCACTTTTCAGGGTAAGGTTATTTACGGAACCGTATAAAAAGGGTTCTATATAGCACCAAAAAGGGTTCTGCTATTGCCGAGAACCCTTTTTTGGTACTATTTAGAACCATACTGTAAGAGTGTACAGTCTGAGACAGGGATTTATCAGGTGGACATTCACAAAGATATCTGTGGCAGCCTCTCACAAAACTGAAACTGCTGATTTTTGCCCATCATGTTGTACATGGTGTTCCATGCTAATGAAGCGTTAAGTAAACAGACCTCATGATTGAAGGGTGTTCACAGTGGAATTCAACATCTTTGTAAGGACACTATGACAGACTGTCTTTTACTTGTATGCAGCGCTACTCAATCAAGGTCTCATATCCTGTTTGCGATTGCCGAAACACCAGAATGCTACTCATGCTGTCATCCCTACTGACATATCTGATTAAGATCCCCTTGATGCAAAAACGTAAGGACACTCAAAGAGGAAAAGAAAAATCAACATGGGAGATTATTCATTCCCTGCAACATATGGGGAAATTGAAATAATAATACAGATCCAGATCATTGTGATGTATATAATCTAACTTGATACTACAGCACAAAAATACATGTGGCAGTTTCCACAAACAGGGCTTAAACATTTATTTGTGTGACTTTATTGTTGAGTCTGATGAATATAGTCAACTGTACAAACTGGAAAAGTAGAATGAGATTACTTTCCTGCCATGCTGTACAGTAGAAAGGGAAAATATTACATTTTAATAGTGAATAACTATATTTTATTTAGGGGGTTATTTAATTATTGTTGTGATTTTTATTGAATGAGCACAATGATTACACCTGATTACAATACACCACTACAATTCTTGCCTTTTTAATATTTAACATTAAACACCAGGCTCTCTTACCACCCCTACACCTTGCTCACCAGAGTTCTGATCACCGCCACCTGCACGCAATCATCAGCCTCACTACAATAGGCTCACTCCTTCACTCAGTCAGTGTCTGGTCTCGCATAGAAACTGTCTCAAAAAAACGGATACCTACCTATGTGACTTACCTTACCTTATCTGACCTGACGGTGTCTTCCCCCTCATGCTGCACATCCTCACATGCACTCCACTGGATTCCACAGCCCGCTGTCCACGATCTCCTGCAACACAAGGACAGTAATCTACTCATCAGTCTATATCAAATGCTCATTATTTACCTATTTATATTTTATCTTCTTTGTGTGCAATAAACATTGTTGAAGCTCTTACCTATCGCCATCTTAGTGGTTCTGTTACAGTGCTTATGTGCTTATATAGTCATTCAAAATATTTTTATCCTGAAATTTAATGCTAACCACAAGAATAACTTCCGATAAATTATATATCTGTACTCGAATGCTTTGAACCAGAAAAAGAGCATTATTCAAACTGGGACAAAAAAGCCTCTAAAGGGATCTCCAAACTGCAATAATGGGGATCCCAGTCTTTTTGTAAGGTGAGCATGACTGCTTTACCATGCAAATGCATTCAAAGTCGTTCTAATACCGTTCAGTTATTGTAGAGCAAATGGGTACCAAGCCTGCAAAAGCTTTAGATTTCAAAGAACAGCACCTCAAATCACATGATGCAACATCAATGTGTGGGTGTCATAAAAATAGGTTATTTTGGCTTTTATAAATTTATTTATATATTTTTCAATATTTTACAGCTGGAAGAATGGCAGCATTAGCTCAGCACTATAAGCAGTCTGTTATTTGCTAACAAGATGATTAACATAAAAAGGGAATGGTAAATATTATTTTCCAGCTCTGTACGACAACAGAGATGCAGTAATCATATTATTATTTGTATTTATGTTGTGATTTAACCAGACAAAATGCCTGCGGAGGTAGCATCTTTTACAATGCCTAGATTTTTCCACACTTCAAAGAATATTTCATGCATAGAAAAAGCAGCATTTAGGGAAAAAAGTATCGCTGTGGGACGTGATGAGGCAAGGCGAAAGCCTTAAAGAGAGAAAAGTGGTAAAGAACAAGTGGAAGTTGTAGAAAAATAGCCTATTACATGAACATACAAGCAAATGTGTGATACACACAGGAGAAGAAAGTGTTCCCACTGCATACAGCCACACACAAACACACACACACCGTGTGCTATTTGACGCTGGATAAGTGTGACTCGGAGCGTTTTGCTAATAACATGCAGAAACCAGAAGCTCCTCAGTTGAACAGATGAGAAAAGAAAGAGCACCCATCCTCAGAGGCCAGGCCAGACACAAAAACATGCGCGCACACACACACACACACACAGTCCCACCACAACCACAAAGAGACAAAGAATGAAAGAAGAGCTACAACACAAGCACACATCACACACTCTAAACAGACGTTTTAGTGTATCAATGTCATATAAGCAACAAACCCCACACACTGATGTGTGATTGGTCGTCCTACTTAGAAAAACACATTGCCAAAAAAAAAAACAAGAAAAAAATTCCATCATCCAAGCATGACATGTCGGAGACAATTCCGACTTAATGAGCGTTTTGGCAGCTTCTGTCGAATGCAGACAGTGATTAACCAAACACTTCTGAGTACAAGGCACAGTGGTGCTCAAAGAAAACAGTGATGATCTCCACTTAATCGCCGCCAAGCCCAGAGCATCTGCCCGGCCAGCGTTGCACGCCTGCTCCGATAGGCTGTCATGTCTCCCCAGAGCCTGACGGCCATATGCTCGGGCTCTGCCGCTCACGCCCGAGGAAGTTCGCTTTTTGACAAAGCGTCGGTGTAAATATGACATTCAAACAAGTGTGCCTATTCAGCCAGAACCAAGCAAGCCACTCAGAGGAGGAAGAGATGCGAAGAGAGTATGTGTGTGCGTTTGTGCGTGTGCGACTGAATGTGCTTGTATGTTATGTGGATGAATTTCTTGCATTTTGGTATAGTTTTTACTTTTATTTTTGCATTTTCAGCCTTTTTGCACTTTTTACGACAGGGAACAGAGGACAGAAAATGATTGGAGGATTGGAATGAAATGACGTTTGTCACCGGCATAAATATTCCTATGCAACGTGTAGGAGCAAGTGCATTTCTCATCAAGACAAGTTTCTGACCATTGTTTCTATTCTGTAGGAAAGTAAAGACGGTGCTTTCCTGTTTCTCTTTTCAATGGCATACACATACACTATCTCCCAAAATGCACACACACAACGACGCACACGTATGCATTAATGAAGGTGTTTCAAGAGTCCTCTTAAATTTACATTTACATTTGGTCATTACGCAGATGCTTTATCCAAAAAGCAACTTACAGAGAGTTCAGGGAGCAATAAGCGATATGTCATACAGGAGCAATAATAAATTAGGTGATAATACAAAGCTATAGTTTCAGCAAAAGCAAGACCAATACCTGTTGAGGGAAAGATATAGGGGAGAGGGTTAGTGTTTTTTTTTAACTCATTTGTGTGTCAAGTATTCACAGAAGAGATGGGTTTTAAGTAGTTTTTTGAATGTTGTGAGAGATGTGTTTGACCAGACTGAGTAAGGAAGAGTGAGTTGTGATGTCTTAATGTACTTACTTTCATACCCACCTTCTAATACCTTTCTGTATCTTCATGGTGCTCCTAACAAAGCCTCTCTAAATTCATGTCCCTATCAAATACCATCCAATGGCCAAATGTGAGTATTGTCCCTTGTCGGGCTCTTTTCCTATATGGCCCCACCTGAGACTAAAGAGAATGAATCCCGAAAGCCATTATTCTGGCCACTAGATTAACTTTCATGTCCATTCACAAACCAACGTGGCTGTTGAGTATGACATCAAAATAATGTCGATCAATCCATTTAATAGTAAGGTTTATAATGGGCTACTGTAGGAGCTGAAACACTAGCAGCAATGCCAAACAATGGCCAAACAGGTGTGAGAGGAAACCGAAATGCAAGGTTACACCTTATCAGACTTTAGATAAAGAGGATACAGTTATAGAGGCTCAAATTACTCAAGTCTCACTGACCGGTTACTGTAGTACAGAAAGCCAGTTCTCAGAACTAACAAGCATTCTCACAACAAGCAACAGTATCATGTATTGAGCCTGAGGGACAGCCTGAGGAAATTGAGTGTAGACGAAAGAAACAAAGAGGGCCGTGGAAAGGAGCTTGATGCTTGTCAGAGGCAGGTCAGGGGTAGAGGCTTTGGGTAATTCTAGATTGACAGGAGAGGGGTGAGCTAGGATCAACAAGACACCCAAACCCACCCAAACATACTCATAGTAACACACATATCTGGGCAAACGGCCAGATGTGGGAAAGTGTGTGACAGCATGATGGACGTGGGGGGAGGAGAAGACACAAGCACACACACTCTGTGAATCACACAGGGAAACTTGTCAATGTCAGTAAAGATGAAAGAAGCTACATATTACACATACACACACAGTCACAAGGGCCCTTTCCCAGGCTGGAGTCATTTGTTTTGGAACAGGGTGGTTTTCCAGGTGGTCGTATGGAGTAATAAAAGACTCAAAGATACATAGAGAATGCAGGAAATATTCCATGTTGTATAGCCGAGCTGAAAACACCGGTATCAATTTTAATGCTTTTTAAGGCTGTAGTATGCTGTGTATTTTTGATGAGCTGCAGGAGAAAACTAATGGGGTTGGGTTTTTAGCATGCTACATTTCGTATCTCTCACACTTATGTTTGATAAAATGTTCTATGCTATGAAGACATTAAGATGAGAGGAGGACAAGTTTTGCTGAAATAACTGTACAGAGAATCATTTGTATTGTCTTGACACTGTAGCTCTCCAGGGGTGTATTCCAGAAAGCAGGGTTAACTTATCCTGACTTAGCCTATCCTGAAAGGCTAATTGTGACACTGGACGACAAAACCAGTCTTAAGGGTCAATTTTTTGAAATTAAGATTTTTACATCATCTGAAAGCTGAAGAAATAAGCTTTCTATTGATATATGGTTTGTTAGGATAGGACACTATCTGGCGGAACAACAACTATTTACAAAGCTGGAATCTGAGGGTGCAAAAAAATCAAAATATTGAGAAAATCGCTTTTGAAATTGTTAATCTGAGGCACTGTAGCAGGCCATCCACTCACAAAAATAAAGTTTTTATACATATACAGTAGGAAATTTATAAAATATCTTCATGGAACATGATCTTTACTTAATATCCTAATGATTTTTGGCAAAAAGAAAAATCGTAAATTTTTACCCATACCATGTATTTTTGCCGATTACTAAAAATGTTCCTGTGCTACTTAAGACTGGTTTTGTTGT